>NC_135088.1:0-260000 GCF_051107435.1 Chaetodon auriga
AAACGTGCTCCTACACACTTTCTGGGGGACACTTTTGGGCTATGCCACTTTGTCATATTATCACACTTTTCCATATTCCCATACACATACATGGGAATATTAATATGGCCATAACTTTTGAACGGAACATCACAGAGCTTCAGGACCACCACCGTTGGACTCAGGGTACATCAAATAGGGGGGGTAGACAAACTTTCAGCCTTCTAGCTCCACAAAAAAAGTTCGGCAACTTTTGCCGAATCAGCCTTTTCACCCTTAATCTAACCCTAACCCTACCCTAACCCACTGACACTAACCCTCTCCCTGACACTAACCCTGACCATAACCACTTACTACCCACTTGCCAAACCGTAACCCTTACCTTTGCCTAAGGTTACTACCCACAAGGGTTACCATTTTCAGACATCGGAAGGGGGGTCCAAACCACTCGGGGGACCATGAAACGTGCTCCTACACACTTTCTGGGGGACACTTTTGGCCTTTGCCCAAGCGTAACCCTTACCTTTGCCTACCTTTACTACCCACAAGCTTTACCGTTTTCAGACATCGGAAGGGGGGTCCAAACCACTCGGGGGACCATGAAACATGCTCCTACACACTTTCTGGGGGACACTTTTGGGCTATGCCACTTTGTCATATTATCACACTTTTCCATATTCCCATACACATACATGGGAATATTAATATGGCCATAACTTTTGAACGGAACATCACAGAGCTTCAGGACCACCACCGTTGGACTCAGGGTACATCAAATAGGGGGGGTAGACAAACTTTCAACCTTCTAGCTCCAAAAAAAAAGTTTGTCCCTTTTTGCCCGAATCAGCCTTTTCACCCTTAATCTAACCCTAACCCTAACCCCCACACCCCCCCAACGCCGCCACTGACACTAACCCTCTCCCTGACACTAACCCTGACCATAACCACTTACTACCCACTTGCCAAACCGTAACCCTTACCTTTGCCTAAGGTTACTACCCACAAGGGTTACCATTTTCAGACATCGGAAGGGGGGTCCAAAAGACTCGGGGGACCATGAAACGTGCTCCTACACACTTTCTGGGGGACACTTTTGGCCTTTGCCCAAGCGTAACCCTTACCTTTGCCTAGGTTTACTACCCACAAGCTTTACCATTTTCATACATTCAAAGGGGGGTCCAAACGACTCAGGGGGCTCTGAAACGTGCTCCTACACACTTTCTGGGGGACACTTTTGGGCTATGCCACTTTGTCATATTATCACACTTTTCCATATTCCCATACACATACATGGGAATATTAATATGGCCATAACTTTTGAACGGAACATCACAGAGCTTCAGGACCACCACCGTTGGACTCAGGGTACATCAAATAGGGGGGGTAGACAAACTTTCAGCCTTCTAGCTCCACAAAAAAAGTTCGGCAACTTTTGCCGAATCAGCCTTTTCACCCTTAATCTAACCCACTGACACTAACCCTCTCCCTGACACTAACCCTGACCATAACCACTTACTACCCACTTGCCAAACCGTAACCCTTACCTTTGCCTAAGGTTACTACCCACAAGGGTTACCATTTTCAGACATCGGAAGGGGGGTCCAAACCACTCGGGGGACCATGAAACGTGCTCCTACACACTTTCTGGGGGACACTTTTGGCCTTTGCCCAAGCGTAACCCTTACCTTTGCCTACCTTTACTACCCACAAGCTTTACCGTTTTCAGACATCGGAAGGGGGGTCCAAACCACTCGGGGGACCATGAAACATGCTCCTACACACTTTCTGGGGGACACTTTTGGGCTATGCCACTTTGTCATATTATCACACTTTTCCATATTCCCATACACATACATGGGAATATTAATATGGCCATAACTTTTGAACGGAACATCACAGAGCTTCAGGACCACCACCGTTGGACTCAGGGTACATCAAATAGGGGGGGTAGACAAACTTTCAACCTTCTAGCTCCAAAAAAAAAGTTTGTCCCTTTTTGCCCGAATCAGCCTTTTCACCCTTAATCTAACCCTAACCCTTCACCCTTAATCTAACCCTACCCTAACCCCCACACCCCCCCAACGCCGCCACTGACACTAACCCTCTCCCTGACACTAACCCTGACCATAACCACTTACTACCCACTTGCCAAACCGTAACCCTTACCTTTGCCTAAGGTTACTACCCACAAGGGTTACCATTTTCAGACATCGGAAGGGGGGTCCAAAAGACTCGGGGGACCATGAAACGTGCTCCTACACACTTTCTGGGGGACACTTTTGGCCTTTGCCCAAGCGTAACCCTTACCTTTGCCTAGGTTTACTACCCACAAGCTTTACCATTTTCATACATTCAAAGGGGGGTCCAAACGACTCAGGGGGCTCTGAAACGTGCTCCTACACACTTTCTGGGGGACACTTTTGGGCTATGCCACTTTGTCATATTATCACACTTTTCCATATTCCCATACACATACATGGGAATATTAATATGGCCATAACTTTTGAACGGAACATCACAGAGCTTCAGGACCACCACCGTTGGACTCAGGGTACATCAAATAGGGGGGGTAGACAAACTTTCAGCCTTCTAGCTCCACAAAAAAAGTTCGGCAACTTTTGCCGAATCAGCCTTTTCACCCTTAATCTAACCCTAACCCTACCCTAACCCACTGACACTAACCCTCTCCCTGACACTAACCCTGACCATAACCACTTACTACCCACTTGCCAAACCGTAACCCTTACCTTTGCCTAAGGTTACTACCCACAAGGGTTACCATTTTCAGACATCGGAAGGGGGGTCCAAACCACTCGGGGGACCATGAAACGTGCTCCTACACACTTTCTGGGGGACACTTTTGGCCTTTGCCCAAGCGTAACCCTTACCTTTGCCTACCTTTACTACCCACAAGCTTTACCGTTTTCAGACATCGGAAGGGGGGTCCAAACCACTCGGGGGACCATGAAACATGCTCCTACACACTTTCTGGGGGACACTTTTGGGCTATGCCACTTTGTCATATTATCACACTTTTCCATATTCCCATACACATACATGGGAATATTAATATGGCCATAACTTTTGAACGGAACATCACAGAGCTTCAGGACCACCACCGTTGGACTCAGGGTACATCAAATAGGGGGGGTAGACAAACTTTCAACCTTCTAGCTCCAAAAAAAAAGTTTGTCCCTTTTTGCCCGAATCAGCCTTTTCACCCTTAATCTAACCCTAACCCTAACCCCCACACCCCCCCAACGCCGCCACTGACACTAACCCTCTCCCTGACACTAACCCTGACCATAACCACTTACTACCCACTTGCCAAACCGTAACCCTTACCTTTGCCTAAGGTTACTACCCACAAGGGTTACCATTTTCAGACATCGGAAGGGGGGTCCAAAAGACTCGGGGGACCATGAAACGTGCTCCTACACACTTTCTGGGGGACACTTTTGGCCTTTGCCCAAGCGTAACCCTTACCTTTGCCTAGGTTTACTACCCACAAGCTTTACCATTTTCATACATTCAAAGGGGGGTCCAAACGACTCAGGGGGCTCTGAAACGTGCTCCTACACACTTTCTGGGGGACACTTTTGGGCTATGCCACTTTGTCATATTATCACACTTTTCCATATTCCCATACACATACATGGGAATATTAATATGGCCATAACTTTTGAACGGAACATCACAGAGCTTCAGGACCACCACCGTTGGACTCAGGGTACATCAAATAGGGGGGGTAGACAAACTTTCAGCCTTCTAGCTCCACAAAAAAAGTTCGGCAACTTTTGCCGAATCAGCCTTTTCACCCTTAATCTAACCCACTGACACTAACCCTCTCCCTGACACTAACCCTGACCATAACCACTTACTACCCACTTGCCAAACCGTAACCCTTACCTTTGCCTAAGGTTACTACCCACAAGGGTTACCATTTTCAGACATCGGAAGGGGGGTCCAAACCACTCGGGGGACCATGAAACGTGCTCCTACACACTTTCTGGGGGACACTTTTGGCCTTTGCCCAAGCGTAACCCTTACCTTTGCCTACCTTTACTACCCACAAGCTTTACCGTTTTCAGACATCGGAAGGGGGGTCCAAACCACTCGGGGGACCATGAAACATGCTCCTACACACTTTCTGGGGGACACTTTTGGGCTATGCCACTTTGTCATATTATCACACTTTTCCATATTCCCATACACATACATGGGAATATTAATATGGCCATAACTTTTGAACGGAACATCACAGAGCTTCAGGACCACCACCGTTGGACTCAGGGTACATCAAATAGGGGGGGTAGACAAACTTTCAACCTTCTAGCTCCAAAAAAAAAGTTTGTCCCTTTTTGCCCGAATCAGCCTTTTCACCCTTAATCTAACCCTAACCCTTCACCCTTAATCTAACCCTACCCTAACCCCCACACCCCCCCAACGCCGCCACTGACACTAACCCTCTCCCTGACACTAACCCTGACCATAACCACTTACTACCCACTTGCCAAACCGTAACCCTTACCTTTGCCTAAGGTTACTACCCACAAGGGTTACCATTTTCAGACATCGGAAGGGGGGTCCAAAAGACTCGGGGGACCATGAAACGTGCTCCTACACACTTTCTGGGGGACACTTTTGGCCTTTGCCCAAGCGTAACCCTTACCTTTGCCTAGGTTTACTACCCACAAGCTTTACCATTTTCATACATTCAAAGGGGGGTCCAAACGACTCAGGGGAGGGGGGTCCAAACGACTCAGGGGGCTCTGAAACGTGCTCCTACACACTTTCTGGGGGACACTTTTGGGCTATGCCACTTTGTCATATTATCACACTTTTCCATATTCCCATACACATACATGGGAATATTAATATGGCCATAACTTTTGAACGGAACATCACAGAGCTTCAGGACCACCACCGTTGGACTCAGGGTACATCAAATAGGGGGGGTAGACAAACTTTCAGCCTTCTAGCTCCACAAAAAAAGTTCGGCAACTTTTGCCGAATCAGCCTTTTCACCCTTAATCTAACCCTAACCCTACCCTAACCCACTGACACTAACCCTCTCCCTGACACTAACCCTGACCATAACCACTTACTACCCACTTGCCAAACCGTAACCCTTACCTTTGCCTAAGGTTACTACCCACAAGGGTTACCATTTTCAGACATCGGAAGGGGGGTCCAAACCACTCGGGGGACCATGAAACGTGCTCCTACACACTTTCTGGGGGACACTTTTGGCCTTTGCCCAAGCGTAACCCTTACCTTTGCCTACCTTTACTACCCACAAGCTTTACCGTTTTCAGACATCGGAAGGGGGGTCCAAACCACTCGGGGGACCATGAAACATGCTCCTACACACTTTCTGGGGGACACTTTTGGGCTATGCCACTTTGTCATATTATCACACTTTTCCATATTCCCATACACATACATGGGAATATTAATATGGCCATAACTTTTGAACGGAACATCACAGAGCTTCAGGACCACCACCGTTGGACTCAGGGTACATCAAATAGGGGGGGTAGACAAACTTTCAACCTTCTAGCTCCAAAAAAAAAGTTTGTCCCTTTTTGCCCGAATCAGCCTTTTCACCCTTAATCTAACCCTAACCCTAACCCCCACACCCCCCCAACGCCGCCACTGACACTAACCCTCTCCCTGACACTAACCCTGACCATAACCACTTACTACCCACTTGCCAAACCGTAACCCTTACCTTTGCCTAAGGTTACTACCCACAAGGGTTACCATTTTCAGACATCGGAAGGGGGGTCCAAAAGACTCGGGGGACCATGAAACGTGCTCCTACACACTTTCTGGGGGACACTTTTGGCCTTTGCCCAAGCGTAACCCTTACCTTTGCCTAGGTTTACTACCCACAAGCTTTACCATTTTCATACATTCAAAGGGGGGTCCAAACGACTCAGGGGGCTCTGAAACGTGCTCCTACACACTTTCTGGGGGACACTTTTGGGCTATGCCACTTTGTCATATTATCACACTTTTCCATATTCCCATACACATACATGGGAATATTAATATGGCCATAACTTTTGAACGGAACATCACAGAGCTTCAGGACCACCACCGTTGGACTCAGGGTACATCAAATAGGGGGGGTAGACAAACTTTCAGCCTTCTAGCTCCACAAAAAAAGTTCGGCAACTTTTGCCGAATCAGCCTTTTCACCCTTAATCTAACCCTAACCCTACCCTAACCCACTGACACTAACCCTCTCCCTGACACTAACCCTGACCATAACCACTTACTACCCACTTGCCAAACCGTAACCCTTACCTTTGCCTAAGGTTACTACCCACAAGGGTTACCATTTTCAGACATCGGAAGGGGGGTCCAAACCACTCGGGGGACCATGAAACGTGCTCCTACACACTTTCTGGGGGACACTTTTGGCCTTTGCCCAAGCGTAACCCTTACCTTTGCCTACCTTTACTACCCACAAGCTTTACCGTTTTCAGACATCGGAAGGGGGGTCCAAACCACTCGGGGGACCATGAAACATGCTCCTACACACTTTCTGGGGGACACTTTTGGGCTATGCCACTTTGTCATATTATCACACTTTTCCATATTCCCATACACATACATGGGAATATTAATATGGCCATAACTTTTGAACGGAACATCACAGAGCTTCAGGACCACCACCGTTGGACTCAGGGTACATCAAATAGGGGGGGTAGACAAACTTTCAACCTTCTAGCTCCAAAAAAAAAGTTTGTCCCTTTTTGCCCGAATCAGCCTTTTCACCCTTAATCTAACCCTAACCCTAACCCCCACACCCCCCCAACGCCGCCACTGACACTAACCCTCTCCCTGACACTAACCCTGACCATAACCACTTACTACCCACTTGCCAAACCGTAACCCTTACCTTTGCCTAAGGTTACTACCCACAAGGGTTACCATTTTCAGACATCGGAAGGGGGGTCCAAAAGACTCGGGGGACCATGAAACGTGCTCCTACACACTTTCTGGGGGACACTTTTGGCCTTTGCCCAAGCGTAACCCTTACCTTTGCCTAGGTTTACTACCCACAAGCTTTACCATTTTCATACATTCAAAGGGGGGTCCAAACGACTCAGGGGGCTCTGAAACGTGCTCCTACACACTTTCTGGGGGACACTTTTGGGCTATGCCACTTTGTCATATTATCACACTTTTCCATATTCCCATACACATACATGGGAATATTAATATGGCCATAACTTTTGAACGGAACATCACAGAGCTTCAGGACCACCACCGTTGGACTCAGGGTACATCAAATAGGGGGGGTAGACAAACTTTCAGCCTTCTAGCTCCACAAAAAAAGTTCGGCAACTTTTGCCGAATCAGCCTTTTCACCCTTAATCTAACCCACTGACACTAACCCTCTCCCTGACACTAACCCTGACCATAACCACTTACTACCCACTTGCCAAACCGTAACCCTTACCTTTGCCTAAGGTTACTACCCACAAGGGTTACCATTTTCAGACATCGGAAGGGGGGTCCAAACCACTCGGGGGACCATGAAACGTGCTCCTACACACTTTCTGGGGGACACTTTTGGCCTTTGCCCAAGCGTAACCCTTACCTTTGCCTACCTTTACTACCCACAAGCTTTACCGTTTTCAGACATCGGAAGGGGGGTCCAAACCACTCGGGGGACCATGAAACATGCTCCTACACACTTTCTGGGGGACACTTTTGGGCTATGCCACTTTGTCATATTATCACACTTTTCCATATTCCCATACACATACATGGGAATATTAATATGGCCATAACTTTTGAACGGAACATCACAGAGCTTCAGGACCACCACCGTTGGACTCAGGGTACATCAAATAGGGGGGGTAGACAAACTTTCAACCTTCTAGCTCCAAAAAAAAAGTTTGTCCCTTTTTGCCCGAATCAGCCTTTTCACCCTTAATCTAACCCTAACCCTTCACCCTTAATCTAACCCTACCCTAACCCCCACACCCCCCCAACGCCGCCACTGACACTAACCCTCTCCCTGACACTAACCCTGACCATAACCACTTACTACCCACTTGCCAAACCGTAACCCTTACCTTTGCCTAAGGTTACTACCCACAAGGGTTACCATTTTCAGACATCGGAAGGGGGGTCCAAAAGACTCGGGGGACCATGAAACGTGCTCCTACACACTTTCTGGGGGACACTTTTGGCCTTTGCCCAAGCGTAACCCTTACCTTTGCCTAGGTTTACTACCCACAAGCTTTACCATTTTCATACATTCAAAGGGGGGTCCAAACGACTCAGGGGGCTCTGAAACGTGCTCCTACACACTTTCTGGGGGACACTTTTGGGCTATGCCACTTTGTCATATTATCACACTTTTCCATATTCCCATACACATACATGGGAATATTAATATGGCCATAACTTTTGAACGGAACATCACAGAGCTTCAGGACCACCACCGTTGGACTCAGGGTACATCAAATAGGGGGGGTAGACAAACTTTCAGCCTTCTAGCTCCACAAAAAAAGTTCGGCAACTTTTGCCGAATCAGCCTTTTCACCCTTAATCTAACCCTAACCCTACCCTAACCCACTGACACTAACCCTCTCCCTGACACTAACCCTGACCATAACCACTTACTACCCACTTGCCAAACCGTAACCCTTACCTTTGCCTAAGGTTACTACCCACAAGGGTTACCATTTTCAGACATCGGAAGGGGGGTCCAAACCACTCGGGGGACCATGAAACGTGCTCCTACACACTTTCTGGGGGACACTTTTGGCCTTTGCCCAAGCGTAACCCTTACCTTTGCCTACCTTTACTACCCACAAGCTTTACCGTTTTCAGACATCGGAAGGGGGGTCCAAACCACTCGGGGGACCATGAAACATGCTCCTACACACTTTCTGGGGGACACTTTTGGGCTATGCCACTTTGTCATATTATCACACTTTTCCATATTCCCATACACATACATGGGAATATTAATATGGCCATAACTTTTGAACGGAACATCACAGAGCTTCAGGACCACCACCGTTGGACTCAGGGTACATCAAATAGGGGGGGTAGACAAACTTTCAACCTTCTAGCTCCAAAAAAAAAGTTTGTCCCTTTTTGCCCGAATCAGCCTTTTCACCCTTAATCTAACCCTAACCCTAACCCCCACACCCCCCCAACGCCGCCACTGACACTAACCCTCTCCCTGACACTAACCCTGACCATAACCACTTACTACCCACTTGCCAAACCGTAACCCTTACCTTTGCCTAAGGTTACTACCCACAAGGGTTACCATTTTCAGACATCGGAAGGGGGGTCCAAAAGACTCGGGGGACCATGAAACGTGCTCCTACACACTTTCTGGGGGACACTTTTGGCCTTTGCCCAAGCGTAACCCTTACCTTTGCCTAGGTTTACTACCCACAAGCTTTACCATTTTCATACATTCAAAGGGGGGTCCAAACGACTCAGGGGGCTCTGAAACGTGCTCCTACACACTTTCTGGGGGACACTTTTGGGCTATGCCACTTTGTCATATTATCACACTTTTCCATATTCCCATACACATACATGGGAATATTAATATGGCCATAACTTTTGAACGGAACATCACAGAGCTTCAGGACCACCACCGTTGGACTCAGGGTACATCAAATAGGGGGGGTAGACAAACTTTCAGCCTTCTAGCTCCACAAAAAAAGTTCGGCAACTTTTGCCGAATCAGCCTTTTCACCCTTAATCTAACCCTAACCCTACCCTAACCCACTGACACTAACCCTCTCCCTGACACTAACCCTGACCATAACCACTTACTACCCACTTGCCAAACCGTAACCCTTACCTTTGCCTAAGGTTACTACCCACAAGGGTTACCATTTTCAGACATCGGAAGGGGGGTCCAAACCACTCGGGGGACCATGAAACGTGCTCCTACACACTTTCTGGGGGACACTTTTGGCCTTTGCCCAAGCGTAACCCTTACCTTTGCCTACCTTTACTACCCACAAGCTTTACCGTTTTCAGACATCGGAAGGGGGGTCCAAACCACTCGGGGGACCATGAAACATGCTCCTACACACTTTCTGGGGGACACTTTTGGGCTATGCCACTTTGTCATATTATCACACTTTTCCATATTCCCATACACATACATGGGAATATTAATATGGCCATAACTTTTGAACGGAACATCACAGAGCTTCAGGACCACCACCGTTGGACTCAGGGTACATCAAATAGGGGGGGTAGACAAACTTTCAACCTTCTAGCTCCAAAAAAAAAGTTTGTCCCTTTTTGCCCGAATCAGCCTTTTCACCCTTAATCTAACCCTAACCCTTCACCCTTAATCTAACCCTACCCTAACCCCCACACCCCCCCAACGCCGCCACTGACACTAACCCTCTCCCTGACACTAACCCTGACCATAACCACTTACTACCCACTTGCCAAACCGTAACCCTTACCTTTGCCTAAGGTTACTACCCACAAGGGTTACCATTTTCAGACATCGGAAGGGGGGTCCAAAAGACTCGGGGGACCATGAAACGTGCTCCTACACACTTTCTGGGGGACACTTTTGGCCTTTGCCCAAGCGTAACCCTTACCTTTGCCTAGGTTTACTACCCACAAGCTTTACCATTTTCATACATTCAAAGGGGGGTCCAAACGACTCAGGGGGCTCTGAAACGTGCTCCTACACACTTTCTGGGGGACACTTTTGGGCTATGCCACTTTGTCATATTATCACACTTTTCCATATTCCCATACACATACATGGGAATATTAATATGGCCATAACTTTTGAACGGAACATCACAGAGCTTCAGGACCACCACCGTTGGACTCAGGGTACATCAAATAGGGGGGGTAGACAAACTTTCAGCCTTCTAGCTCCACAAAAAAAGTTCGGCAACTTTTGCCGAATCAGCCTTTTCACCCTTAATCTAACCCTAACCCTACCCTAACCCACTGACACTAACCCTCTCCCTGACACTAACCCTGACCATAACCACTTACTACCCACTTGCCAAACCGTAACCCTTACCTTTGCCTAAGGTTACTACCCACAAGGGTTACCATTTTCAGACATCGGAAGGGGGGTCCAAACCACTCGGGGGACCATGAAACGTGCTCCTACACACTTTCTGGGGGACACTTTTGGCCTTTGCCCAAGCGTAACCCTTACCTTTGCCTACCTTTACTACCCACAAGCTTTACCGTTTTCAGACATCGGAAGGGGGGTCCAAACCACTCGGGGGACCATGAAACATGCTCCTACACACTTTCTGGGGGACACTTTTGGGCTATGCCACTTTGTCATATTATCACACTTTTCCATATTCCCATACACATACATGGGAATATTAATATGGCCATAACTTTTGAACGGAACATCACAGAGCTTCAGGACCACCACCGTTGGACTCAGGGTACATCAAATAGGGGGGGTAGACAAACTTTCAACCTTCTAGCTCCAAAAAAAAAGTTTGTCCCTTTTTGCCCGAATCAGCCTTTTCACCCTTAATCTAACCCTAACCCTAACCCCCACACCCCCCCAACGCCGCCACTGACACTAACCCTCTCCCTGACACTAACCCTGACCATAACCACTTACTACCCACTTGCCAAACCGTAACCCTTACCTTTGCCTAAGGTTACTACCCACAAGGGTTACCATTTTCAGACATCGGAAGGGGGGTCCAAAAGACTCGGGGGACCATGAAACGTGCTCCTACACACTTTCTGGGGGACACTTTTGGCCTTTGCCCAAGCGTAACCCTTACCTTTGCCTAGGTTTACTACCCACAAGCTTTACCATTTTCATACATTCAAAGGGGGGTCCAAACGACTCAGGGGGCTCTGAAACGTGCTCCTACACACTTTCTGGGGGACACTTTTGGGCTATGCCACTTTGTCATATTATCACACTTTTCCATATTCCCATACACATACATGGGAATATTAATATGGCCATAACTTTTGAACGGAACATCACAGAGCTTCAGGACCACCACCGTTGGACTCAGGGTACATCAAATAGGGGGGGTAGACAAACTTTCAGCCTTCTAGCTCCACAAAAAAAGTTCGGCAACTTTTGCCGAATCAGCCTTTTCACCCTTAATCTAACCCACTGACACTAACCCTCTCCCTGACACTAACCCTGACCATAACCACTTACTACCCACTTGCCAAACCGTAACCCTTACCTTTGCCTAAGGTTACTACCCACAAGGGTTACCATTTTCAGACATCGGAAGGGGGGTCCAAACCACTCGGGGGACCATGAAACGTGCTCCTACACACTTTCTGGGGGACACTTTTGGCCTTTGCCCAAGCGTAACCCTTACCTTTGCCTACCTTTACTACCCACAAGCTTTACCGTTTTCAGACATCGGAAGGGGGGTCCAAACCACTCGGGGGACCATGAAACATGCTCCTACACACTTTCTGGGGGACACTTTTGGGCTATGCCACTTTGTCATATTATCACACTTTTCCATATTCCCATACACATACATGGGAATATTAATATGGCCATAACTTTTGAACGGAACATCACAGAGCTTCAGGACCACCACCGTTGGACTCAGGGTACATCAAATAGGGGGGGTAGACAAACTTTCAACCTTCTAGCTCCAAAAAAAAAGTTTGTCCCTTTTTGCCCGAATCAGCCTTTTCACCCTTAATCTAACCCTAACCCTTCACCCTTAATCTAACCCTACCCTAACCCCCACACCCCCCCAACGCCGCCACTGACACTAACCCTCTCCCTGACACTAACCCTGACCATAACCACTTACTACCCACTTGCCAAACCGTAACCCTTACCTTTGCCTAAGGTTACTACCCACAAGGGTTACCATTTTCAGACATCGGAAGGGGGGTCCAAAAGACTCGGGGGACCATGAAACGTGCTCCTACACACTTTCTGGGGGACACTTTTGGCCTTTGCCCAAGCGTAACCCTTACCTTTGCCTAGGTTTACTACCCACAAGCTTTACCATTTTCATACATTCAAAGGGGGGTCCAAACGACTCAGGGGGCTCTGAAACGTGCTCCTACACACTTTCTGGGGGACACTTTTGGGCTATGCCACTTTGTCATATTATCACACTTTTCCATATTCCCATACACATACATGGGAATATTAATATGGCCATAACTTTTGAACGGAACATCACAGAGCTTCAGGACCACCACCGTTGGACTCAGGGTACATCAAATAGGGGGGGTAGACAAACTTTCAGCCTTCTAGCTCCACAAAAAAAGTTCGGCAACTTTTGCCGAATCAGCCTTTTCACCCTTAATCTAACCCTAACCCTACCCTAACCCACTGACACTAACCCTCTCCCTGACACTAACCCTGACCATAACCACTTACTACCCACTTGCCAAACCGTAACCCTTACCTTTGCCTAAGGTTACTACCCACAAGGGTTACCATTTTCAGACATCGGAAGGGGGGTCCAAACCACTCGGGGGACCATGAAACGTGCTCCTACACACTTTCTGGGGGACACTTTTGGCCTTTGCCCAAGCGTAACCCTTACCTTTGCCTACCTTTACTACCCACAAGCTTTACCGTTTTCAGACATCGGAAGGGGGGTCCAAACCACTCGGGGGACCATGAAACATGCTCCTACACACTTTCTGGGGGACACTTTTGGGCTATGCCACTTTGTCATATTATCACACTTTTCCATATTCCCATACACATACATGGGAATATTAATATGGCCATAACTTTTGAACGGAACATCACAGAGCTTCAGGACCACCACCGTTGGACTCAGGGTACATCAAATAGGGGGGGTAGACAAACTTTCAACCTTCTAGCTCCAAAAAAAAAGTTTGTCCCTTTTTGCCCGAATCAGCCTTTTCACCCTTAATCTAACCCTAACCCTAACCCCCACACCCCCCCAACGCCGCCACTGACACTAACCCTCTCCCTGACACTAACCCTGACCATAACCACTTACTACCCACTTGCCAAACCGTAACCCTTACCTTTGCCTAAGGTTACTACCCACAAGGGTTACCATTTTCAGACATCGGAAGGGGGGTCCAAAAGACTCGGGGGACCATGAAACGTGCTCCTACACACTTTCTGGGGGACACTTTTGGCCTTTGCCCAAGCGTAACCCTTACCTTTGCCTAGGTTTACTACCCACAAGCTTTACCATTTTCATACATTCAAAGGGGGGTCCAAACGACTCAGGGGGCTCTGAAACGTGCTCCTACACACTTTCTGGGGGACACTTTTGGGCTATGCCACTTTGTCATATTATCACACTTTTCCATATTCCCATACACATACATGGGAATATTAATATGGCCATAACTTTTGAACGGAACATCACAGAGCTTCAGGACCACCACCGTTGGACTCAGGGTACATCAAATAGGGGGGGTAGACAAACTTTCAGCCTTCTAGCTCCACAAAAAAAGTTCGGCAACTTTTGCCGAATCAGCCTTTTCACCCTTAATCTAACCCTAACCCTAACCCCCACACCCCCCCAACGCCGCCACTGACACTAACCCTCTCCCTGACACTAACCCTGACCATAACCACTTACTACCCACTTGCCAAACCGTAACCCTTACCTTTGCCTAAGGTTACTACCCACAAGGGTTACCATTTTCAGACATCGGAAGGGGGGTCCAAAAGACTCGGGGGACCATGAAACGTGCTCCTACACACTTTCTGGGGGACACTTTTGGCCTTTGCCCAAGCGTAACCCTTACCTTTGCCTAGGTTTACTACCCACAAGCTTTACCATTTTCATACATTCAAAGGGGGGTCCAAACGACTCAGGGGGCTCTGAAACGTGCTCCTACACACTTTCTGGGGGACACTTTTGGGCTATGCCACTTTGTCATATTATCACACTTTTCCATATTCCCATACACATACATGGGAATATTAATATGGCCATAACTTTTGAACGGAACATCACAGAGCTTCAGGACCACCACCGTTGGACTCAGGGTACATCAAATAGGGGGGGTAGACAAACTTTCAGCCTTCTAGCTCCACAAAAAAAGTTCGGCAACTTTTGCCGAATCAGCCTTTTCACCCTTAATCTAACCCACTGACACTAACCCTCTCCCTGACACTAACCCTGACCATAACCACTTACTACCCACTTGCCAAACCGTAACCCTTACCTTTGCCTAAGGTTACTACCCACAAGGGTTACCATTTTCAGACATCGGAAGGGGGGTCCAAACCACTCGGGGGACCATGAAACGTGCTCCTACACACTTTCTGGGGGACACTTTTGGCCTTTGCCCAAGCGTAACCCTTACCTTTGCCTACCTTTACTACCCACAAGCTTTACCGTTTTCAGACATCGGAAGGGGGGTCCAAACCACTCGGGGGACCATGAAACATGCTCCTACACACTTTCTGGGGGACACTTTTGGGCTATGCCACTTTGTCATATTATCACACTTTTCCATATTCCCATACACATACATGGGAATATTAATATGGCCATAACTTTTGAACGGAACATCACAGAGCTTCAGGACCACCACCGTTGGACTCAGGGTACATCAAATAGGGGGGGTAGACAAACTTTCAACCTTCTAGCTCCAAAAAAAAAGTTTGTCCCTTTTTGCCCGAATCAGCCTTTTCACCCTTAATCTAACCCTAACCCTTCACCCTTAATCTAACCCTACCCTAACCCCCACACCCCCCCAACGCCGCCACTGACACTAACCCTCTCCCTGACACTAACCCTGACCATAACCACTTACTACCCACTTGCCAAACCGTAACCCTTACCTTTGCCTAAGGTTACTACCCACAAGGGTTACCATTTTCAGACATCGGAAGGGGGGTCCAAAAGACTCGGGGGACCATGAAACGTGCTCCTACACACTTTCTGGGGGACACTTTTGGCCTTTGCCCAAGCGTAACCCTTACCTTTGCCTAGGTTTACTACCCACAAGCTTTACCATTTTCATACATTCAAAGGGGGGTCCAAACGACTCAGGGGGCTCTGAAACGTGCTCCTACACACTTTCTGGGGGACACTTTTGGGCTATGCCACTTTGTCATATTATCACACTTTTCCATATTCCCATACACATACATGGGAATATTAATATGGCCATAACTTTTGAACGGAACATCACAGAGCTTCAGGACCACCACCGTTGGACTCAGGGTACATCAAATAGGGGGGGTAGACAAACTTTCAGCCTTCTAGCTCCACAAAAAAAGTTCGGCAACTTTTGCCGAATCAGCCTTTTCACCCTTAATCTAACCCTAACCCTACCCTAACCCACTGACACTAACCCTCTCCCTGACACTAACCCTGACCATAACCACTTACTACCCACTTGCCAAACCGTAACCCTTACCTTTGCCTAAGGTTACTACCCACAAGGGTTACCATTTTCAGACATCGGAAGGGGGGTCCAAACCACTCGGGGGACCATGAAACGTGCTCCTACACACTTTCTGGGGGACACTTTTGGCCTTTGCCCAAGCGTAACCCTTACCTTTGCCTACCTTTACTACCCACAAGCTTTACCGTTTTCAGACATCGGAAGGGGGGTCCAAACCACTCGGGGGACCATGAAACATGCTCCTACACACTTTCTGGGGGACACTTTTGGGCTATGCCACTTTGTCATATTATCACACTTTTCCATATTCCCATACACATACATGGGAATATTAATATGGCCATAACTTTTGAACGGAACATCACAGAGCTTCAGGACCACCACCGTTGGACTCAGGGTACATCAAATAGGGGGGGTAGACAAACTTTCAACCTTCTAGCTCCAAAAAAAAAGTTTGTCCCTTTTTGCCCGAATCAGCCTTTTCACCCTTAATCTAACCCTAACCCTAACCCCCACACCCCCCCAACGCCGCCACTGACACTAACCCTCTCCCTGACACTAACCCTGACCATAACCACTTACTACCCACTTGCCAAACCGTAACCCTTACCTTTGCCTAAGGTTACTACCCACAAGGGTTACCATTTTCAGACATCGGAAGGGGGGTCCAAAAGACTCGGGGGACCATGAAACGTGCTCCTACACACTTTCTGGGGGACACTTTTGGCCTTTGCCCAAGCGTAACCCTTACCTTTGCCTAGGTTTACTACCCACAAGCTTTACCATTTTCATACATTCAAAGGGGGGTCCAAACGACTCAGGGGGCTCTGAAACGTGCTCCTACACACTTTCTGGGGGACACTTTTGGGCTATGCCACTTTGTCATATTATCACACTTTTCCATATTCCCATACACATACATGGGAATATTAATATGGCCATAACTTTTGAACGGAACATCACAGAGCTTCAGGACCACCACCGTTGGACTCAGGGTACATCAAATAGGGGGGGTAGACAAACTTTCAGCCTTCTAGCTCCACAAAAAAAGTTCGGCAACTTTTGCCGAATCAGCCTTTTCACCCTTAATCTAACCCACTGACACTAACCCTCTCCCTGACACTAACCCTGACCATAACCACTTACTACCCACTTGCCAAACCGTAACCCTTACCTTTGCCTAAGGTTACTACCCACAAGGGTTACCATTTTCAGACATCGGAAGGGGGGTCCAAACCACTCGGGGGACCATGAAACGTGCTCCTACACACTTTCTGGGGGACACTTTTGGCCTTTGCCCAAGCGTAACCCTTACCTTTGCCTACCTTTACTACCCACAAGCTTTACCGTTTTCAGACATCGGAAGGGGGGTCCAAACCACTCGGGGGACCATGAAACATGCTCCTACACACTTTCTGGGGGACACTTTTGGGCTATGCCACTTTGTCATATTATCACACTTTTCCATATTCCCATACACATACATGGGAATATTAATATGGCCATAACTTTTGAACGGAACATCACAGAGCTTCAGGACCACCACCGTTGGACTCAGGGTACATCAAATAGGGGGGGTAGACAAACTTTCAACCTTCTAGCTCCAAAAAAAAAGTTTGTCCCTTTTTGCCCGAATCAGCCTTTTCACCCTTAATCTAACCCTAACCCTTCACCCTTAATCTAACCCTACCCTAACCCCCACACCCCCCCAACGCCGCCACTGACACTAACCCTCTCCCTGACACTAACCCTGACCATAACCACTTACTACCCACTTGCCAAACCGTAACCCTTACCTTTGCCTAAGGTTACTACCCACAAGGGTTACCATTTTCAGACATCGGAAGGGGGGTCCAAAAGACTCGGGGGACCATGAAACGTGCTCCTACACACTTTCTGGGGGACACTTTTGGCCTTTGCCCAAGCGTAACCCTTACCTTTGCCTAGGTTTACTACCCACAAGCTTTACCATTTTCATACATTCAAAGGGGGGTCCAAACGACTCAGGGGGCTCTGAAACGTGCTCCTACACACTTTCTGGGGGACACTTTTGGGCTATGCCACTTTGTCATATTATCACACTTTTCCATATTCCCATACACATACATGGGAATATTAATATGGCCATAACTTTTGAACGGAACATCACAGAGCTTCAGGACCACCACCGTTGGACTCAGGGTACATCAAATAGGGGGGGTAGACAAACTTTCAGCCTTCTAGCTCCACAAAAAAAGTTCGGCAACTTTTGCCGAATCAGCCTTTTCACCCTTAATCTAACCCACTGACACTAACCCTCTCCCTGACACTAACCCTGACCATAACCACTTACTACCCACTTGCCAAACCGTAACCCTTACCTTTGCCTAAGGTTACTACCCACAAGGGTTACCATTTTCAGACATCGGAAGGGGGGTCCAAACCACTCGGGGGACCATGAAACGTGCTCCTACACACTTTCTGGGGGACACTTTTGGCCTTTGCCCAAGCGTAACCCTTACCTTTGCCTACCTTTACTACCCACAAGCTTTACCGTTTTCAGACATCGGAAGGGGGGTCCAAACCACTCGGGGGACCATGAAACATGCTCCTACACACTTTCTGGGGGACACTTTTGGGCTATGCCACTTTGTCATATTATCACACTTTTCCATATTCCCATACACATACATGGGAATATTAATATGGCCATAACTTTTGAACGGAACATCACAGAGCTTCAGGACCACCACCGTTGGACTCAGGGTACATCAAATAGGGGGGGTAGACAAACTTTCAACCTTCTAGCTCCAAAAAAAAAGTTTGTCCCTTTTTGCCCGAATCAGCCTTTTCACCCTTAATCTAACCCTAACCCTTCACCCTTAATCTAACCCTACCCTAACCCCCACACCCCCCCAACGCCGCCACTGACACTAACCCTCTCCCTGACACTAACCCTGACCATAACCACTTACTACCCACTTGCCAAACCGTAACCCTTACCTTTGCCTAAGGTTACTACCCACAAGGGTTACCATTTTCAGACATCGGAAGGGGGGTCCAAAAGACTCGGGGGACCATGAAACGTGCTCCTACACACTTTCTGGGGGACACTTTTGGCCTTTGCCCAAGCGTAACCCTTACCTTTGCCTAGGTTTACTACCCACAAGCTTTACCATTTTCATACATTCAAAGGGGGGTCCAAACGACTCAGGGGGCTCTGAAACGTGCTCCTACACACTTTCTGGGGGACACTTTTGGGCTATGCCACTTTGTCATATTATCACACTTTTCCATATTCCCATACACATACATGGGAATATTAATATGGCCATAACTTTTGAACGGAACATCACAGAGCTTCAGGACCACCACCGTTGGACTCAGGGTACATCAAATAGGGGGGGTAGACAAACTTTCAGCCTTCTAGCTCCACAAAAAAAGTTCGGCAACTTTTGCCGAATCAGCCTTTTCACCCTTAATCTAACCCTAACCCTACCCTAACCCACTGACACTAACCCTCTCCCTGACACTAACCCTGACCATAACCACTTACTACCCACTTGCCAAACCGTAACCCTTACCTTTGCCTAAGGTTACTACCCACAAGGGTTACCATTTTCAGACATCGGAAGGGGGGTCCAAACCACTCGGGGGACCATGAAACGTGCTCCTACACACTTTCTGGGGGACACTTTTGGCCTTTGCCCAAGCGTAACCCTTACCTTTGCCTACCTTTACTACCCACAAGCTTTACCGTTTTCAGACATCGGAAGGGGGGTCCAAACCACTCGGGGGACCATGAAACATGCTCCTACACACTTTCTGGGGGACACTTTTGGGCTATGCCACTTTGTCATATTATCACACTTTTCCATATTCCCATACACATACATGGGAATATTAATATGGCCATAACTTTTGAACGGAACATCACAGAGCTTCAGGACCACCACCGTTGGACTCAGGGTACATCAAATAGGGGGGGTAGACAAACTTTCAACCTTCTAGCTCCAAAAAAAAAGTTTGTCCCTTTTTGCCCGAATCAGCCTTTTCACCCTTAATCTAACCCTAACCCTAACCCCCACACCCCCCCAACGCCGCCACTGACACTAACCCTCTCCCTGACACTAACCCTGACCATAACCACTTACTACCCACTTGCCAAACCGTAACCCTTACCTTTGCCTAAGGTTACTACCCACAAGGGTTACCATTTTCAGACATCGGAAGGGGGGTCCAAAAGACTCGGGGGACCATGAAACGTGCTCCTACACACTTTCTGGGGGACACTTTTGGCCTTTGCCCAAGCGTAACCCTTACCTTTGCCTAGGTTTACTACCCACAAGCTTTACCATTTTCATACATTCAAAGGGGGGTCCAAACGACTCAGGGGGCTCTGAAACGTGCTCCTACACACTTTCTGGGGGACACTTTTGGGCTATGCCACTTTGTCATATTATCACACTTTTCCATATTCCCATACACATACATGGGAATATTAATATGGCCATAACTTTTGAACGGAACATCACAGAGCTTCAGGACCACCACCGTTGGACTCAGGGTACATCAAATAGGGGGGGTAGACAAACTTTCAGCCTTCTAGCTCCACAAAAAAAGTTCGGCAACTTTTGCCGAATCAGCCTTTTCACCCTTAATCTAACCCTAACCCTAACCCTAACCCTAACCCTAACCCTAACCCTTTTCACCCTTAATCTAACCCTAACCCTACCCTAACCCACTGACACTAACCCTCTCCCTGACACTAACCCTGACCATAACCACTTACTACCCACTTGCCAAACCGTAACCCTTACCTTTGCCTAAGGTTACTACCCACAAGGGTTACCATTTTCAGACATCGGAAGGGGGGTCCAAACCACTCGGGGGACCATGAAACGTGCTCCTACACACTTTCTGGGGGACACTTTTGGCCTTTGCCCAAGCGTAACCCTTACCTTTGCCTACCTTTACTACCCACAAGCTTTACCGTTTTCAGACATCGGAAGGGGGGTCCAAACCACTCGGGGGACCATGAAACATGCTCCTACACACTTTCTGGGGGACACTTTTGGGCTATGCCACTTTGTCATATTATCACACTTTTCCATATTCCCATACACATACATGGGAATATTAATATGGCCATAACTTTTGAACGGAACATCACAGAGCTTCAGGACCACCACCGTTGGACTCAGGGTACATCAAATAGGGGGGGTAGACAAACTTTCAACCTTCTAGCTCCAAAAAAAAAGTTTGTCCCTTTTTGCCCGAATCAGCCTTTTCACCCTTAATCTAACCCTAACCCTTCACCCTTAATCTAACCCTACCCTAACCCCCACACCCCCCCAACGCCGCCACTGACACTAACCCTCTCCCTGACACTAACCCTGACCATAACCACTTACTACCCACTTGCCAAACCGTAACCCTTACCTTTGCCTAAGGTTACTACCCACAAGGGTTACCATTTTCAGACATCGGAAGGGGGGTCCAAAAGACTCGGGGGACCATGAAACGTGCTCCTACACACTTTCTGGGGGACACTTTTGGCCTTTGCCCAAGCGTAACCCTTACCTTTGCCTAGGTTTACTACCCACAAGCTTTACCATTTTCATACATTCAAAGGGGGGTCCAAACGACTCAGGGGGCTCTGAAACGTGCTCCTACACACTTTCTGGGGGACACTTTTGGGCTATGCCACTTTGTCATATTATCACACTTTTCCATATTCCCATACACATACATGGGAATATTAATATGGCCATAACTTTTGAACGGAACATCACAGAGCTTCAGGACCACCACCGTTGGACTCAGGGTACATCAAATAGGGGGGGTAGACAAACTTTCAGCCTTCTAGCTCCACAAAAAAAGTTCGGCAACTTTTGCCGAATCAGCCTTTTCACCCTTAATCTAACCCTAACCCTACCCTAACCCACTGACACTAACCCTCTCCCTGACACTAACCCTGACCATAACCACTTACTACCCACTTGCCAAACCGTAACCCTTACCTTTGCCTAAGGTTACTACCCACAAGGGTTACCATTTTCAGACATCGGAAGGGGGGTCCAAACCACTCGGGGGACCATGAAACGTGCTCCTACACACTTTCTGGGGGACACTTTTGGCCTTTGCCCAAGCGTAACCCTTACCTTTGCCTACCTTTACTACCCACAAGCTTTACCGTTTTCAGACATCGGAAGGGGGGTCCAAACCACTCGGGGGACCATGAAACATGCTCCTACACACTTTCTGGGGGACACTTTTGGGCTATGCCACTTTGTCATATTATCACACTTTTCCATATTCCCATACACATACATGGGAATATTAATATGGCCATAACTTTTGAACGGAACATCACAGAGCTTCAGGACCACCACCGTTGGACTCAGGGTACATCAAATAGGGGGGGTAGACAAACTTTCAACCTTCTAGCTCCAAAAAAAAAGTTTGTCCCTTTTTGCCCGAATCAGCCTTTTCACCCTTAATCTAACCCTAACCCTAACCCCCACACCCCCCCAACGCCGCCACTGACACTAACCCTCTCCCTGACACTAACCCTGACCATAACCACTTACTACCCACTTGCCAAACCGTAACCCTTACCTTTGCCTAAGGTTACTACCCACAAGGGTTACCATTTTCAGACATCGGAAGGGGGGTCCAAAAGACTCGGGGGACCATGAAACGTGCTCCTACACACTTTCTGGGGGACACTTTTGGCCTTTGCCCAAGCGTAACCCTTACCTTTGCCTAGGTTTACTACCCACAAGCTTTACCATTTTCATACATTCAAAGGGGGGTCCAAACGACTCAGGGGGCTCTGAAACGTGCTCCTACACACTTTCTGGGGGACACTTTTGGGCTATGCCACTTTGTCATATTATCACACTTTTCCATATTCCCATACACATACATGGGAATATTAATATGGCCATAACTTTTGAACGGAACATCACAGAGCTTCAGGACCACCACCGTTGGACTCAGGGTACATCAAATAGGGGGGGTAGACAAACTTTCAGCCTTCTAGCTCCACAAAAAAAGTTCGGCAACTTTTGCCGAATCAGCCTTTTCACCCTTAATCTAACCCACTGACACTAACCCTCTCCCTGACACTAACCCTGACCATAACCACTTACTACCCACTTGCCAAACCGTAACCCTTACCTTTGCCTAAGGTTACTACCCACAAGGGTTACCATTTTCAGACATCGGAAGGGGGGTCCAAACCACTCGGGGGACCATGAAACGTGCTCCTACACACTTTCTGGGGGACACTTTTGGCCTTTGCCCAAGCGTAACCCTTACCTTTGCCTACCTTTACTACCCACAAGCTTTACCGTTTTCAGACATCGGAAGGGGGGTCCAAACCACTCGGGGGACCATGAAACATGCTCCTACACACTTTCTGGGGGACACTTTTGGGCTATGCCACTTTGTCATATTATCACACTTTTCCATATTCCCATACACATACATGGGAATATTAATATGGCCATAACTTTTGAACGGAACATCACAGAGCTTCAGGACCACCACCGTTGGACTCAGGGTACATCAAATAGGGGGGGTAGACAAACTTTCAACCTTCTAGCTCCAAAAAAAAAGTTTGTCCCTTTTTGCCCGAATCAGCCTTTTCACCCTTAATCTAACCCTAACCCTTCACCCTTAATCTAACCCTACCCTAACCCCCACACCCCCCCAACGCCGCCACTGACACTAACCCTCTCCCTGACACTAACCCTGACCATAACCACTTACTACCCACTTGCCAAACCGTAACCCTTACCTTTGCCTAAGGTTACTACCCACAAGGGTTACCATTTTCAGACATCGGAAGGGGGGTCCAAAAGACTCGGGGGACCATGAAACGTGCTCCTACACACTTTCTGGGGGACACTTTTGGCCTTTGCCCAAGCGTAACCCTTACCTTTGCCTAGGTTTACTACCCACAAGCTTTACCATTTTCATACATTCAAAGGGGGGTCCAAACGACTCAGGGGGCTCTGAAACGTGCTCCTACACACTTTCTGGGGGACACTTTTGGGCTATGCCACTTTGTCATATTATCACACTTTTCCATATTCCCATACACATACATGGGAATATTAATATGGCCATAACTTTTGAACGGAACATCACAGAGCTTCAGGACCACCACCGTTGGACTCAGGGTACATCAAATAGGGGGGGTAGACAAACTTTCAGCCTTCTAGCTCCACAAAAAAAGTTCGGCAACTTTTGCCGAATCAGCCTTTTCACCCTTAATCTAACCCTAACCCTACCCTAACCCACTGACACTAACCCTCTCCCTGACACTAACCCTGACCATAACCACTTACTACCCACTTGCCAAACCGTAACCCTTACCTTTGCCTAAGGTTACTACCCACAAGGGTTACCATTTTCAGACATCGGAAGGGGGGTCCAAACCACTCGGGGGACCATGAAACGTGCTCCTACACACTTTCTGGGGGACACTTTTGGCCTTTGCCCAAGCGTAACCCTTACCTTTGCCTACCTTTACTACCCACAAGCTTTACCGTTTTCAGACATCGGAAGGGGGGTCCAAACCACTCGGGGGACCATGAAACATGCTCCTACACACTTTCTGGGGGACACTTTTGGGCTATGCCACTTTGTCATATTATCACACTTTTCCATATTCCCATACACATACATGGGAATATTAATATGGCCATAACTTTTGAACGGAACATCACAGAGCTTCAGGACCACCACCGTTGGACTCAGGGTACATCAAATAGGGGGGGTAGACAAACTTTCAACCTTCTAGCTCCAAAAAAAAAGTTTGTCCCTTTTTGCCCGAATCAGCCTTTTCACCCTTAATCTAACCCTAACCCTAACCCCCACACCCCCCCAACGCCGCCACTGACACTAACCCTCTCCCTGACACTAACCCTGACCATAACCACTTACTACCCACTTGCCAAACCGTAACCCTTACCTTTGCCTAAGGTTACTACCCACAAGGGTTACCATTTTCAGACATCGGAAGGGGGGTCCAAAAGACTCGGGGGACCATGAAACGTGCTCCTACACACTTTCTGGGGGACACTTTTGGCCTTTGCCCAAGCGTAACCCTTACCTTTGCCTAGGTTTACTACCCACAAGCTTTACCATTTTCATACATTCAAAGGGGGGTCCAAACGACTCAGGGGGCTCTGAAACGTGCTCCTACACACTTTCTGGGGGACACTTTTGGGCTATGCCACTTTGTCATATTATCACACTTTTCCATATTCCCATACACATACATGGGAATATTAATATGGCCATAACTTTTGAACGGAACATCACAGAGCTTCAGGACCACCACCGTTGGACTCAGGGTACATCAAATAGGGGGGGTAGACAAACTTTCAGCCTTCTAGCTCCACAAAAAAAGTTCGGCAACTTTTGCCGAATCAGCCTTTTCACCCTTAATCTAACCCACTGACACTAACCCTCTCCCTGACACTAACCCTGACCATAACCACTTACTACCCACTTGCCAAACCGTAACCCTTACCTTTGCCTAAGGTTACTACCCACAAGGGTTACCATTTTCAGACATCGGAAGGGGGGTCCAAACCACTCGGGGGACCATGAAACGTGCTCCTACACACTTTCTGGGGGACACTTTTGGCCTTTGCCCAAGCGTAACCCTTACCTTTGCCTACCTTTACTACCCACAAGCTTTACCGTTTTCAGACATCGGAAGGGGGGTCCAAACCACTCGGGGGACCATGAAACATGCTCCTACACACTTTCTGGGGGACACTTTTGGGCTATGCCACTTTGTCATATTATCACACTTTTCCATATTCCCATACACATACATGGGAATATTAATATGGCCATAACTTTTGAACGGAACATCACAGAGCTTCAGGACCACCACCGTTGGACTCAGGGTACATCAAATAGGGGGGGTAGACAAACTTTCAACCTTCTAGCTCCAAAAAAAAAGTTTGTCCCTTTTTGCCCGAATCAGCCTTTTCACCCTTAATCTAACCCTAACCCTTCACCCTTAATCTAACCCTACCCTAACCCCCACACCCCCCCAACGCCGCCACTGACACTAACCCTCTCCCTGACACTAACCCTGACCATAACCACTTACTACCCACTTGCCAAACCGTAACCCTTACCTTTGCCTAAGGTTACTACCCACAAGGGTTACCATTTTCAGACATCGGAAGGGGGGTCCAAAAGACTCGGGGGACCATGAAACGTGCTCCTACACACTTTCTGGGGGACACTTTTGGCCTTTGCCCAAGCGTAACCCTTACCTTTGCCTAGGTTTACTACCCACAAGCTTTACCATTTTCATACATTCAAAGGGGGGTCCAAACGACTCAGGGGGCTCTGAAACGTGCTCCTACACACTTTCTGGGGGACACTTTTGGGCTATGCCACTTTGTCATATTATCACACTTTTCCATATTCCCATACACATACATGGGAATATTAATATGGCCATAACTTTTGAACGGAACATCACAGAGCTTCAGGACCACCACCGTTGGACTCAGGGTACATCAAATAGGGGGGGTAGACAAACTTTCAGCCTTCTAGCTCCACAAAAAAAGTTCGGCAACTTTTGCCGAATCAGCCTTTTCACCCTTAATCTAACCCTAACCCTACCCTAACCCACTGACACTAACCCTCTCCCTGACACTAACCCTGACCATAACCACTTACTACCCACTTGCCAAACCGTAACCCTTACCTTTGCCTAAGGTTACTACCCACAAGGGTTACCATTTTCAGACATCGGAAGGGGGGTCCAAACCACTCGGGGGACCATGAAACGTGCTCCTACACACTTTCTGGGGGACACTTTTGGCCTTTGCCCAAGCGTAACCCTTACCTTTGCCTACCTTTACTACCCACAAGCTTTACCGTTTTCAGACATCGGAAGGGGGGTCCAAACCACTCGGGGGACCATGAAACATGCTCCTACACACTTTCTGGGGGACACTTTTGGGCTATGCCACTTTGTCATATTATCACACTTTTCCATATTCCCATACACATACATGGGAATATTAATATGGCCATAACTTTTGAACGGAACATCACAGAGCTTCAGGACCACCACCGTTGGACTCAGGGTACATCAAATAGGGGGGGTAGACAAACTTTCAACCTTCTAGCTCCAAAAAAAAAGTTTGTCCCTTTTTGCCCGAATCAGCCTTTTCACCCTTAATCTAACCCTAACCCTAACCCCCACACCCCCCCAACGCCGCCACTGACACTAACCCTCTCCCTGACACTAACCCTGACCATAACCACTTACTACCCACTTGCCAAACCGTAACCCTTACCTTTGCCTAAGGTTACTACCCACAAGGGTTACCATTTTCAGACATCGGAAGGGGGGTCCAAAAGACTCGGGGGACCATGAAACGTGCTCCTACACACTTTCTGGGGGACACTTTTGGCCTTTGCCCAAGCGTAACCCTTACCTTTGCCTAGGTTTACTACCCACAAGCTTTACCATTTTCATACATTCAAAGGGGGGTCCAAACGACTCAGGGGGCTCTGAAACGTGCTCCTACACACTTTCTGGGGGACACTTTTGGGCTATGCCACTTTGTCATATTATCACACTTTTCCATATTCCCATACACATACATGGGAATATTAATATGGCCATAACTTTTGAACGGAACATCACAGAGCTTCAGGACCACCACCGTTGGACTCAGGGTACATCAAATAGGGGGGGTAGACAAACTTTCAGCCTTCTAGCTCCACAAAAAAAGTTCGGCAACTTTTGCCGAATCAGCCTTTTCACCCTTAATCTAACCCACTGACACTAACCCTCTCCCTGACACTAACCCTGACCATAACCACTTACTACCCACTTGCCAAACCGTAACCCTTACCTTTGCCTAAGGTTACTACCCACAAGGGTTACCATTTTCAGACATCGGAAGGGGGGTCCAAACCACTCGGGGGACCATGAAACGTGCTCCTACACACTTTCTGGGGGACACTTTTGGCCTTTGCCCAAGCGTAACCCTTACCTTTGCCTACCTTTACTACCCACAAGCTTTACCGTTTTCAGACATCGGAAGGGGGGTCCAAACCACTCGGGGGACCATGAAACATGCTCCTACACACTTTCTGGGGGACACTTTTGGGCTATGCCACTTTGTCATATTATCACACTTTTCCATATTCCCATACACATACATGGGAATATTAATATGGCCATAACTTTTGAACGGAACATCACAGAGCTTCAGGACCACCACCGTTGGACTCAGGGTACATCAAATAGGGGGGGTAGACAAACTTTCAACCTTCTAGCTCCAAAAAAAAAGTTTGTCCCTTTTTGCCCGAATCAGCCTTTTCACCCTTAATCTAACCCTAACCCTTCACCCTTAATCTAACCCTACCCTAACCCCCACACCCCCCCAACGCCGCCACTGACACTAACCCTCTCCCTGACACTAACCCTGACCATAACCACTTACTACCCACTTGCCAAACCGTAACCCTTACCTTTGCCTAAGGTTACTACCCACAAGGGTTACCATTTTCAGACATCGGAAGGGGGGTCCAAAAGACTCGGGGGACCATGAAACGTGCTCCTACACACTTTCTGGGGGACACTTTTGGCCTTTGCCCAAGCGTAACCCTTACCTTTGCCTAGGTTTACTACCCACAAGCTTTACCATTTTCATACATTCAAAGGGGGGTCCAAACGACTCAGGGGGCTCTGAAACGTGCTCCTACACACTTTCTGGGGGACACTTTTGGGCTATGCCACTTTGTCATATTATCACACTTTTCCATATTCCCATACACATACATGGGAATATTAATATGGCCATAACTTTTGAACGGAACATCACAGAGCTTCAGGACCACCACCGTTGGACTCAGGGTACATCAAATAGGGGGGGTAGACAAACTTTCAGCCTTCTAGCTCCACAAAAAAAGTTCGGCAACTTTTGCCGAATCAGCCTTTTCACCCTTAATCTAACCCTAACCCTACCCTAACCCACTGACACTAACCCTCTCCCTGACACTAACCCTGACCATAACCACTTACTACCCACTTGCCAAACCGTAACCCTTACCTTTGCCTAAGGTTACTACCCACAAGGGTTACCATTTTCAGACATCGGAAGGGGGGTCCAAACCACTCGGGGGACCATGAAACGTGCTCCTACACACTTTCTGGGGGACACTTTTGGCCTTTGCCCAAGCGTAACCCTTACCTTTGCCTACCTTTACTACCCACAAGCTTTACCGTTTTCAGACATCGGAAGGGGGGTCCAAACCACTCGGGGGACCATGAAACATGCTCCTACACACTTTCTGGGGGACACTTTTGGGCTATGCCACTTTGTCATATTATCACACTTTTCCATATTCCCATACACATACATGGGAATATTAATATGGCCATAACTTTTGAACGGAACATCACAGAGCTTCAGGACCACCACCGTTGGACTCAGGGTACATCAAATAGGGGGGGTAGACAAACTTTCAACCTTCTAGCTCCAAAAAAAAAGTTTGTCCCTTTTTGCCCGAATCAGCCTTTTCACCCTTAATCTAACCCTAACCCTTCACCCTTAATCTAACCCTACCCTAACCCCCACACCCCCCCAACGCCGCCACTGACACTAACCCTCTCCCTGACACTAACCCTGACCATAACCACTTACTACCCACTTGCCAAACCGTAACCCTTACCTTTGCCTAAGGTTACTACCCACAAGGGTTACCATTTTCAGACATCGGAAGGGGGGTCCAAAAGACTCGGGGGACCATGAAACGTGCTCCTACACACTTTCTGGGGGACACTTTTGGCCTTTGCCCAAGCGTAACCCTTACCTTTGCCTAGGTTTACTACCCACAAGCTTTACCATTTTCATACATTCAAAGGGGGGTCCAAACGACTCAGGGGGCTCTGAAACGTGCTCCTACACACTTTCTGGGGGACACTTTTGGGCTATGCCACTTTGTCATATTATCACACTTTTCCATATTCCCATACACATACATGGGAATATTAATATGGCCATAACTTTTGAACGGAACATCACAGAGCTTCAGGACCACCACCGTTGGACTCAGGGTACATCAAATAGGGGGGGTAGACAAACTTTCAGCCTTCTAGCTCCACAAAAAAAGTTCGGCAACTTTTGCCGAATCAGCCTTTTCACCCTTAATCTAACCCTAACCCTACCCTAACCCACTGACACTAACCCTCTCCCTGACACTAACCCTGACCATAACCACTTACTACCCACTTGCCAAACCGTAACCCTTACCTTTGCCTAAGGTTACTACCCACAAGGGTTACCATTTTCAGACATCGGAAGGGGGGTCCAAACCACTCGGGGGACCATGAAACGTGCTCCTACACACTTTCTGGGGGACACTTTTGGCCTTTGCCCAAGCGTAACCCTTACCTTTGCCTACCTTTACTACCCACAAGCTTTACCGTTTTCAGACATCGGAAGGGGGGTCCAAACCACTCGGGGGACCATGAAACATGCTCCTACACACTTTCTGGGGGACACTTTTGGGCTATGCCACTTTGTCATATTATCACACTTTTCCATATTCCCATACACATACATGGGAATATTAATATGGCCATAACTTTTGAACGGAACATCACAGAGCTTCAGGACCACCACCGTTGGACTCAGGGTACATCAAATAGGGGGGGTAGACAAACTTTCAACCTTCTAGCTCCAAAAAAAAAGTTTGTCCCTTTTTGCCCGAATCAGCCTTTTCACCCTTAATCTAACCCTAACCCTAACCCCCACACCCCCCCAACGCCGCCACTGACACTAACCCTCTCCCTGACACTAACCCTGACCATAACCACTTACTACCCACTTGCCAAACCGTAACCCTTACCTTTGCCTAAGGTTACTACCCACAAGGGTTACCATTTTCAGACATCGGAAGGGGGGTCCAAAAGACTCGGGGGACCATGAAACGTGCTCCTACACACTTTCTGGGGGACACTTTTGGCCTTTGCCCAAGCGTAACCCTTACCTTTGCCTAGGTTTACTACCCACAAGCTTTACCATTTTCATACATTCAAAGGGGGGTCCAAACGACTCAGGGGGCTCTGAAACGTGCTCCTACACACTTTCTGGGGGACACTTTTGGGCTATGCCACTTTGTCATATTATCACACTTTTCCATATTCCCATACACATACATGGGAATATTAATATGGCCATAACTTTTGAACGGAACATCACAGAGCTTCAGGACCACCACCGTTGGACTCAGGGTACATCAAATAGGGGGGGTAGACAAACTTTCAGCCTTCTAGCTCCACAAAAAAAGTTCGGCAACTTTTGCCGAATCAGCCTTTTCACCCTTAATCTAACCCACTGACACTAACCCTCTCCCTGACACTAACCCTGACCATAACCACTTACTACCCACTTGCCAAACCGTAACCCTTACCTTTGCCTAAGGTTACTACCCACAAGGGTTACCATTTTCAGACATCGGAAGGGGGGTCCAAACCACTCGGGGGACCATGAAACGTGCTCCTACACACTTTCTGGGGGACACTTTTGGCCTTTGCCCAAGCGTAACCCTTACCTTTGCCTACCTTTACTACCCACAAGCTTTACCGTTTTCAGACATCGGAAGGGGGGTCCAAACCACTCGGGGGACCATGAAACATGCTCCTACACACTTTCTGGGGGACACTTTTGGGCTATGCCACTTTGTCATATTATCACACTTTTCCATATTCCCATACACATACATGGGAATATTAATATGGCCATAACTTTTGAACGGAACATCACAGAGCTTCAGGACCACCACCGTTGGACTCAGGGTACATCAAATAGGGGGGGTAGACAAACTTTCAACCTTCTAGCTCCAAAAAAAAAGTTTGTCCCTTTTTGCCCGAATCAGCCTTTTCACCCTTAATCTAACCCTAACCCTTCACCCTTAATCTAACCCTACCCTAACCCCCACACCCCCCCAACGCCGCCACTGACACTAACCCTCTCCCTGACACTAACCCTGACCATAACCACTTACTACCCACTTGCCAAACCGTAACCCTTACCTTTGCCTAAGGTTACTACCCACAAGGGTTACCATTTTCAGACATCGGAAGGGGGGTCCAAAAGACTCGGGGGACCATGAAACGTGCTCCTACACACTTTCTGGGGGACACTTTTGGCCTTTGCCCAAGCGTAACCCTTACCTTTGCCTAGGTTTACTACCCACAAGCTTTACCATTTTCATACATTCAAAGGGGGGTCCAAACGACTCAGGGGGCTCTGAAACGTGCTCCTACACACTTTCTGGGGGACACTTTTGGGCTATGCCACTTTGTCATATTATCACACTTTTCCATATTCCCATACACATACATGGGAATATTAATATGGCCATAACTTTTGAACGGAACATCACAGAGCTTCAGGACCACCACCGTTGGACTCAGGGTACATCAAATAGGGGGGGTAGACAAACTTTCAGCCTTCTAGCTCCACAAAAAAAGTTCGGCAACTTTTGCCGAATCAGCCTTTTCACCCTTAATCTAACCCTAACCCTACCCTAACCCACTGACACTAACCCTCTCCCTGACACTAACCCTGACCATAACCACTTACTACCCACTTGCCAAACCGTAACCCTTACCTTTGCCTAAGGTTACTACCCACAAGGGTTACCATTTTCAGACATCGGAAGGGGGGTCCAAACCACTCGGGGGACCATGAAACGTGCTCCTACACACTTTCTGGGGGACACTTTTGGCCTTTGCCCAAGCGTAACCCTTACCTTTGCCTACCTTTACTACCCACAAGCTTTACCGTTTTCAGACATCGGAAGGGGGGTCCAAACCACTCGGGGGACCATGAAACATGCTCCTACACACTTTCTGGGGGACACTTTTGGGCTATGCCACTTTGTCATATTATCACACTTTTCCATATTCCCATACACATACATGGGAATATTAATATGGCCATAACTTTTGAACGGAACATCACAGAGCTTCAGGACCACCACCGTTGGACTCAGGGTACATCAAATAGGGGGGGTAGACAAACTTTCAACCTTCTAGCTCCAAAAAAAAAGTTTGTCCCTTTTTGCCCGAATCAGCCTTTTCACCCTTAATCTAACCCTAACCCTAACCCCCACACCCCCCCAACGCCGCCACTGACACTAACCCTCTCCCTGACACTAACCCTGACCATAACCACTTACTACCCACTTGCCAAACCGTAACCCTTACCTTTGCCTAAGGTTACTACCCACAAGGGTTACCATTTTCAGACATCGGAAGGGGGGTCCAAAAGACTCGGGGGACCATGAAACGTGCTCCTACACACTTTCTGGGGGACACTTTTGGCCTTTGCCCAAGCGTAACCCTTACCTTTGCCTAGGTTTACTACCCACAAGCTTTACCATTTTCATACATTCAAAGGGGGGTCCAAACGACTCAGGGGGCTCTGAAACGTGCTCCTACACACTTTCTGGGGGACACTTTTGGGCTATGCCACTTTGTCATATTATCACACTTTTCCATATTCCCATACACATACATGGGAATATTAATATGGCCATAACTTTTGAACGGAACATCACAGAGCTTCAGGACCACCACCGTTGGACTCAGGGTACATCAAATAGGGGGGGTAGACAAACTTTCAGCCTTCTAGCTCCACAAAAAAAGTTCGGCAACTTTTGCCGAATCAGCCTTTTCACCCTTAATCTAACCCACTGACACTAACCCTCTCCCTGACACTAACCCTGACCATAACCACTTACTACCCACTTGCCAAACCGTAACCCTTACCTTTGCCTAAGGTTACTACCCACAAGGGTTACCATTTTCAGACATCGGAAGGGGGGTCCAAACCACTCGGGGGACCATGAAACGTGCTCCTACACACTTTCTGGGGGACACTTTTGGCCTTTGCCCAAGCGTAACCCTTACCTTTGCCTACCTTTACTACCCACAAGCTTTACCGTTTTCAGACATCGGAAGGGGGGTCCAAACCACTCGGGGGACCATGAAACATGCTCCTACACACTTTCTGGGGGACACTTTTGGGCTATGCCACTTTGTCATATTATCACACTTTTCCATATTCCCATACACATACATGGGAATATTAATATGGCCATAACTTTTGAACGGAACATCACAGAGCTTCAGGACCACCACCGTTGGACTCAGGGTACATCAAATAGGGGGGGTAGACAAACTTTCAACCTTCTAGCTCCAAAAAAAAAGTTTGTCCCTTTTTGCCCGAATCAGCCTTTTCACCCTTAATCTAACCCTAACCCTTCACCCTTAATCTAACCCTACCCTAACCCCCACACCCCCCCAACGCCGCCACTGACACTAACCCTCTCCCTGACACTAACCCTGACCATAACCACTTACTACCCACTTGCCAAACCGTAACCCTTACCTTTGCCTAAGGTTACTACCCACAAGGGTTACCATTTTCAGACATCGGAAGGGGGGTCCAAAAGACTCGGGGGACCATGAAACGTGCTCCTACACACTTTCTGGGGGACACTTTTGGCCTTTGCCCAAGCGTAACCCTTACCTTTGCCTAGGTTTACTACCCACAAGCTTTACCATTTTCATACATTCAAAGGGGGGTCCAAACGACTCAGGGGGCTCTGAAACGTGCTCCTACACACTTTCTGGGGGACACTTTTGGGCTATGCCACTTTGTCATATTATCACACTTTTCCATATTCCCATACACATACATGGGAATATTAATATGGCCATAACTTTTGAACGGAACATCACAGAGCTTCAGGACCACCACCGTTGGACTCAGGGTACATCAAATAGGGGGGGTAGACAAACTTTCAGCCTTCTAGCTCCACAAAAAAAGTTCGGCAACTTTTGCCGAATCAGCCTTTTCACCCTTAATCTAACCCTAACCCTACCCTAACCCACTGACACTAACCCTCTCCCTGACACTAACCCTGACCATAACCACTTACTACCCACTTGCCAAACCGTAACCCTTACCTTTGCCTAAGGTTACTACCCACAAGGGTTACCATTTTCAGACATCGGAAGGGGGGTCCAAACCACTCGGGGGACCATGAAACGTGCTCCTACACACTTTCTGGGGGACACTTTTGGCCTTTGCCCAAGCGTAACCCTTACCTTTGCCTACCTTTACTACCCACAAGCTTTACCGTTTTCAGACATCGGAAGGGGGGTCCAAACCACTCGGGGGACCATGAAACATGCTCCTACACACTTTCTGGGGGACACTTTTGGGCTATGCCACTTTGTCATATTATCACACTTTTCCATATTCCCATACACATACATGGGAATATTAATATGGCCATAACTTTTGAACGGAACATCACAGAGCTTCAGGACCACCACCGTTGGACTCAGGGTACATCAAATAGGGGGGGTAGACAAACTTTCAACCTTCTAGCTCCAAAAAAAAAGTTTGTCCCTTTTTGCCCGAATCAGCCTTTTCACCCTTAATCTAACCCTAACCCTAACCCCCACACCCCCCCAACGCCGCCACTGACACTAACCCTCTCCCTGACACTAACCCTGACCATAACCACTTACTACCCACTTGCCAAACCGTAACCCTTACCTTTGCCTAAGGTTACTACCCACAAGGGTTACCATTTTCAGACATCGGAAGGGGGGTCCAAAAGACTCGGGGGACCATGAAACGTGCTCCTACACACTTTCTGGGGGACACTTTTGGCCTTTGCCCAAGCGTAACCCTTACCTTTGCCTAGGTTTACTACCCACAAGCTTTACCATTTTCATACATTCAAAGGGGGGTCCAAACGACTCAGGGGGCTCTGAAACGTGCTCCTACACACTTTCTGGGGGACACTTTTGGGCTATGCCACTTTGTCATATTATCACACTTTTCCATATTCCCATACACATACATGGGAATATTAATATGGCCATAACTTTTGAACGGAACATCACAGAGCTTCAGGACCACCACCGTTGGACTCAGGGTACATCAAATAGGGGGGGTAGACAAACTTTCAGCCTTCTAGCTCCACAAAAAAAGTTCGGCAACTTTTGCCGAATCAGCCTTTTCACCCTTAATCTAACCCACTGACACTAACCCTCTCCCTGACACTAACCCTGACCATAACCACTTACTACCCACTTGCCAAACCGTAACCCTTACCTTTGCCTAAGGTTACTACCCACAAGGGTTACCATTTTCAGACATCGGAAGGGGGGTCCAAACCACTCGGGGGACCATGAAACGTGCTCCTACACACTTTCTGGGGGACACTTTTGGCCTTTGCCCAAGCGTAACCCTTACCTTTGCCTACCTTTACTACCCACAAGCTTTACCGTTTTCAGACATCGGAAGGGGGGTCCAAACCACTCGGGGGACCATGAAACATGCTCCTACACACTTTCTGGGGGACACTTTTGGGCTATGCCACTTTGTCATATTATCACACTTTTCCATATTCCCATACACATACATGGGAATATTAATATGGCCATAACTTTTGAACGGAACATCACAGAGCTTCAGGACCACCACCGTTGGACTCAGGGTACATCAAATAGGGGGGGTAGACAAACTTTCAACCTTCTAGCTCCAAAAAAAAAGTTTGTCCCTTTTTGCCCGAATCAGCCTTTTCACCCTTAATCTAACCCTAACCCTTCACCCTTAATCTAACCCTACCCTAACCCCCACACCCCCCCAACGCCGCCACTGACACTAACCCTCTCCCTGACACTAACCCTGACCATAACCACTTACTACCCACTTGCCAAACCGTAACCCTTACCTTTGCCTAAGGTTACTACCCACAAGGGTTACCATTTTCAGACATCGGAAGGGGGGTCCAAAAGACTCGGGGGACCATGAAACGTGCTCCTACACACTTTCTGGGGGACACTTTTGGCCTTTGCCCAAGCGTAACCCTTACCTTTGCCTAGGTTTACTACCCACAAGCTTTACCATTTTCATACATTCAAAGGGGGGTCCAAACGACTCAGGGGGCTCTGAAACGTGCTCCTACACACTTTCTGGGGGACACTTTTGGGCTATGCCACTTTGTCATATTATCACACTTTTCCATATTCCCATACACATACATGGGAATATTAATATGGCCATAACTTTTGAACGGAACATCACAGAGCTTCAGGACCACCACCGTTGGACTCAGGGTACATCAAATAGGGGGGGTAGACAAACTTTCAGCCTTCTAGCTCCACAAAAAAAGTTCGGCAACTTTTGCCGAATCAGCCTTTTCACCCTTAATCTAACCCTAACCCTACCCTAACCCACTGACACTAACCCTCTCCCTGACACTAACCCTGACCATAACCACTTACTACCCACTTGCCAAACCGTAACCCTTACCTTTGCCTAAGGTTACTACCCACAAGGGTTACCATTTTCAGACATCGGAAGGGGGGTCCAAACCACTCGGGGGACCATGAAACGTGCTCCTACACACTTTCTGGGGGACACTTTTGGCCTTTGCCCAAGCGTAACCCTTACCTTTGCCTACCTTTACTACCCACAAGCTTTACCGTTTTCAGACATCGGAAGGGGGGTCCAAACCACTCGGGGGACCATGAAACATGCTCCTACACACTTTCTGGGGGACACTTTTGGGCTATGCCACTTTGTCATATTATCACACTTTTCCATATTCCCATACACATACATGGGAATATTAATATGGCCATAACTTTTGAACGGAACATCACAGAGCTTCAGGACCACCACCGTTGGACTCAGGGTACATCAAATAGGGGGGGTAGACAAACTTTCAACCTTCTAGCTCCAAAAAAAAAGTTTGTCCCTTTTTGCCCGAATCAGCCTTTTCACCCTTAATCTAACCCTAACCCTTCACCCTTAATCTAACCCTACCCTAACCCCCACACCCCCCCAACGCCGCCACTGACACTAACCCTCTCCCTGACACTAACCCTGACCATAACCACTTACTACCCACTTGCCAAACCGTAACCCTTACCTTTGCCTAAGGTTACTACCCACAAGGGTTACCATTTTCAGACATCGGAAGGGGGGTCCAAAAGACTCGGGGGACCATGAAACGTGCTCCTACACACTTTCTGGGGGACACTTTTGGCCTTTGCCCAAGCGTAACCCTTACCTTTGCCTAGGTTTACTACCCACAAGCTTTACCATTTTCATACATTCAAAGGGGGGTCCAAACGACTCAGGGGGCTCTGAAACGTGCTCCTACACACTTTCTGGGGGACACTTTTGGGCTATGCCACTTTGTCATATTATCACACTTTTCCATATTCCCATACACATACATGGGAATATTAATATGGCCATAACTTTTGAACGGAACATCACAGAGCTTCAGGACCACCACCGTTGGACTCAGGGTACATCAAATAGGGGGGGTAGACAAACTTTCAGCCTTCTAGCTCCACAAAAAAAGTTCGGCAACTTTTGCCGAATCAGCCTTTTCACCCTTAATCTAACCCTAACCCTACCCTAACCCACTGACACTAACCCTCTCCCTGACACTAACCCTGACCATAACCACTTACTACCCACTTGCCAAACCGTAACCCTTACCTTTGCCTAAGGTTACTACCCACAAGGGTTACCATTTTCAGACATCGGAAGGGGGGTCCAAACCACTCGGGGGACCATGAAACGTGCTCCTACACACTTTCTGGGGGACACTTTTGGCCTTTGCCCAAGCGTAACCCTTACCTTTGCCTACCTTTACTACCCACAAGCTTTACCGTTTTCAGACATCGGAAGGGGGGTCCAAACCACTCGGGGGACCATGAAACATGCTCCTACACACTTTCTGGGGGACACTTTTGGGCTATGCCACTTTGTCATATTATCACACTTTTCCATATTCCCATACACATACATGGGAATATTAATATGGCCATAACTTTTGAACGGAACATCACAGAGCTTCAGGACCACCACCGTTGGACTCAGGGTACATCAAATAGGGGGGGTAGACAAACTTTCAACCTTCTAGCTCCAAAAAAAAAGTTTGTCCCTTTTTGCCCGAATCAGCCTTTTCACCCTTAATCTAACCCTAACCCTAACCCCCACACCCCCCCAACGCCGCCACTGACACTAACCCTCTCCCTGACACTAACCCTGACCATAACCACTTACTACCCACTTGCCAAACCGTAACCCTTACCTTTGCCTAAGGTTACTACCCACAAGGGTTACCATTTTCAGACATCGGAAGGGGGGTCCAAAAGACTCGGGGGACCATGAAACGTGCTCCTACACACTTTCTGGGGGACACTTTTGGCCTTTGCCCAAGCGTAACCCTTACCTTTGCCTAGGTTTACTACCCACAAGCTTTACCATTTTCATACATTCAAAGGGGGGTCCAAACGACTCAGGGGGCTCTGAAACGTGCTCCTACACACTTTCTGGGGGACACTTTTGGGCTATGCCACTTTGTCATATTATCACACTTTTCCATATTCCCATACACATACATGGGAATATTAATATGGCCATAACTTTTGAACGGAACATCACAGAGCTTCAGGACCACCACCGTTGGACTCAGGGTACATCAAATAGGGGGGGTAGACAAACTTTCAGCCTTCTAGCTCCACAAAAAAAGTTCGGCAACTTTTGCCGAATCAGCCTTTTCACCCTTAATCTAACCCACTGACACTAACCCTCTCCCTGACACTAACCCTGACCATAACCACTTACTACCCACTTGCCAAACCGTAACCCTTACCTTTGCCTAAGGTTACTACCCACAAGGGTTACCATTTTCAGACATCGGAAGGGGGGTCCAAACCACTCGGGGGACCATGAAACGTGCTCCTACACACTTTCTGGGGGACACTTTTGGCCTTTGCCCAAGCGTAACCCTTACCTTTGCCTACCTTTACTACCCACAAGCTTTACCGTTTTCAGACATCGGAAGGGGGGTCCAAACCACTCGGGGGACCATGAAACATGCTCCTACACACTTTCTGGGGGACACTTTTGGGCTATGCCACTTTGTCATATTATCACACTTTTCCATATTCCCATACACATACATGGGAATATTAATATGGCCATAACTTTTGAACGGAACATCACAGAGCTTCAGGACCACCACCGTTGGACTCAGGGTACATCAAATAGGGGGGGTAGACAAACTTTCAACCTTCTAGCTCCAAAAAAAAAGTTTGTCCCTTTTTGCCCGAATCAGCCTTTTCACCCTTAATCTAACCCTAACCCTTCACCCTTAATCTAACCCTACCCTAACCCCCACACCCCCCCAACGCCGCCACTGACACTAACCCTCTCCCTGACACTAACCCTGACCATAACCACTTACTACCCACTTGCCAAACCGTAACCCTTACCTTTGCCTAAGGTTACTACCCACAAGGGTTACCATTTTCAGACATCGGAAGGGGGGTCCAAAAGACTCGGGGGACCATGAAACGTGCTCCTACACACTTTCTGGGGGACACTTTTGGCCTTTGCCCAAGCGTAACCCTTACCTTTGCCTAGGTTTACTACCCACAAGCTTTACCATTTTCATACATTCAAAGGGGGGTCCAAACGACTCAGGGGGCTCTGAAACGTGCTCCTACACACTTTCTGGGGGACACTTTTGGGCTATGCCACTTTGTCATATTATCACACTTTTCCATATTCCCATACACATACATGGGAATATTAATATGGCCATAACTTTTGAACGGAACATCACAGAGCTTCAGGACCACCACCGTTGGACTCAGGGTACATCAAATAGGGGGGGTAGACAAACTTTCAGCCTTCTAGCTCCACAAAAAAAGTTCGGCAACTTTTGCCGAATCAGCCTTTTCACCCTTAATCTAACCCTAACCCTACCCTAACCCACTGACACTAACCCTCTCCCTGACACTAACCCTGACCATAACCACTTACTACCCACTTGCCAAACCGTAACCCTTACCTTTGCCTAAGGTTACTACCCACAAGGGTTACCATTTTCAGACATCGGAAGGGGGGTCCAAACCACTCGGGGGACCATGAAACGTGCTCCTACACACTTTCTGGGGGACACTTTTGGCCTTTGCCCAAGCGTAACCCTTACCTTTGCCTACCTTTACTACCCACAAGCTTTACCGTTTTCAGACATCGGAAGGGGGGTCCAAACCACTCGGGGGACCATGAAACATGCTCCTACACACTTTCTGGGGGACACTTTTGGGCTATGCCACTTTGTCATATTATCACACTTTTCCATATTCCCATACACATACATGGGAATATTAATATGGCCATAACTTTTGAACGGAACATCACAGAGCTTCAGGACCACCACCGTTGGACTCAGGGTACATCAAATAGGGGGGGTAGACAAACTTTCAACCTTCTAGCTCCAAAAAAAAAGTTTGTCCCTTTTTGCCCGAATCAGCCTTTTCACCCTTAATCTAACCCTAACCCTAACCCCCACACCCCCCCAACGCCGCCACTGACACTAACCCTCTCCCTGACACTAACCCTGACCATAACCACTTACTACCCACTTGCCAAACCGTAACCCTTACCTTTGCCTAAGGTTACTACCCACAAGGGTTACCATTTTCAGACATCGGAAGGGGGGTCCAAAAGACTCGGGGGACCATGAAACGTGCTCCTACACACTTTCTGGGGGACACTTTTGGCCTTTGCCCAAGCGTAACCCTTACCTTTGCCTAGGTTTACTACCCACAAGCTTTACCATTTTCATACATTCAAAGGGGGGTCCAAACGACTCAGGGGGCTCTGAAACGTGCTCCTACACACTTTCTGGGGGACACTTTTGGGCTATGCCACTTTGTCATATTATCACACTTTTCCATATTCCCATACACATACATGGGAATATTAATATGGCCATAACTTTTGAACGGAACATCACAGAGCTTCAGGACCACCACCGTTGGACTCAGGGTACATCAAATAGGGGGGGTAGACAAACTTTCAGCCTTCTAGCTCCACAAAAAAAGTTCGGCAACTTTTGCCGAATCAGCCTTTTCACCCTTAATCTAACCCTAACCCTAACCCTAACCCCCTAACCCTAACCCTAACCCTAACCCTAACCCTTTCCTGACCTTAACCCCTAGGGGGTACGGCCCTAACCCCAACCAAATTTAACCCTTTACTTTTCTAACCCCATTTTATTTAACCCCTTCCCTGACGGTTATACTTACCTTAACCACTCGGCAGGTGGCCCTAACCCCAACCAAATTTAACCCTTTAATTTTTTAACCCCATTTTATTTAGCCCCTTCCCTGATGGTTATACTTACCTTAACCACTCGGCAGGTGGCCCTAACCCCGACCAAATTTAACCCTTTAATTTTTTAACCCCATTTTATTTAGCCCCTTCCCTGATGGTTATACTTACCTTAACCACTCGGCAGGTGGCCCTAACCCCAACCAATTTTAACCCCTTATATATTTTTAACCCTATTGGCTCCAACCCCTATTATACTCACCTTCTTTTTATTGTTTATCCTCATCCTCCACACCATCTCCATCCTGGAATCCTAGGAGGGGGACGGTTCTCTCCTGGGGGGGCTCGGATGGAGCGTGCACTGGCCGTGCCGTCCCCTCCGGGGACGACCCGGCCTAAAAATGTTTTCCCCTAACCAATTTTTTATCCCCTCTAATTTAAATTCCACCCTATTCTAACCCTTAATTTCATTTCCCCTATTCTAATTTTCCCTTGCCCACTACAACTAATCTAATCTAGTGCCCGCTGCCCTCATATCCCAATCTAATGCTCACTATCTCTAGTTTCTAAAAAACTCTTAACCCAAAATCTAACACAAAAAGGAAAGGGAGAGTAACAAAACAACAGTTAGTGACAGAGGAGCAAGGTGAAAGGACAGTGCCACATGGCCTAACGAGGCTAAGGGGAGGAAAAGAAGGAGTGAGGCAAAGGGAGAAGACAGGATGGAGGGATGGATGAAGGGAAGAAAAGGAAGAAAGGAAATAAGGAAATTTTAATTATTTGACACATAAGAACAAAAAAGACACTGGACCACAAGATTGATAAAAAAATCATTTTTATTGAACCTAAAAACACACATAAGACAACATTTGGACATTGGAGGGAACATACAACACAAACTCACCTGGATTTGGACCTGAAAAAGAAGAAAACAGAAACACAAATTAGAAATGCAAACAGAAATTTATTAATATAAAATTAAATCACATATACACTTACCTGGATCCGGCCACGGGACATACCTGAAATAAAGAAGAAACACAAACACAAATTAGTAATCCAAACAGAAATTAGTATAGGCAAACTTAAATTACAAAGGGAAATAGAAGAAAGGGAAAAGAAGGAGATAGTCAGAAGGGACAGAAGTGGAGGAAAAGGCACATCATGCACCCCACTGCTCATTGACAGGTCGGTTCCGCCTGAAGAAGGCCGAACAGGCCGAAACGTCGCGGCTAAGGACCGACATATGGTCGAATTTTTTGAACCCCCACCACTTTCGGGTGGTGGGACCCCCACCACCTTCGGGTGGTGGACTGTGGCCCCTAGGGTGGAGCGTGCATTCGCTGCCCCCCACTTCGTGGGGGACAGCTCCCTCTCTCACACCTGACCATAACCACTTACTACCCACTTGCCAAACCGTAACCCTTACCTTTGCCTAAGGTTACTACCCACAAGGGTTACCATTTTCAGACATCGGAAGGGGGGTCCAAACCACTCGGGGGACCATGAAACGTGCTCCTACACACTTTCTGGGGGACACTTTTGCCCTTTGCCCAAGCGTAACCCTTACCTTTGCCTACCTTTACTACCCACAAGCTTTACCATTTTCATACATCGGAAGGGGGGTCCAAACCACTCGGGGGACCATGAAACATGCTCCTACACACTTTCTGGGGGACACTTTTGGCCTATGCCACTTTGTCATATTATCACACTTTTCCATATTCCCATACACATACATGGGAATATTAATATGGCCATAACTCTTCAACCAAATGTCACACAGCTTCAGGACCACCACCGTTGGACTCAGGGTACATCAAATAGGGGGGGTAGACAAACTTTCAACCTTCTAGCTCCAAAAAAAATCTTCAGCATTTTTGCTGACATCAGCCTTTTCACCCTTAATCCTATTATTTTTTAATCCTATTTGGTTCTACCCCTAGCCTCGTCCCTTAAATATTTATTTTCTAACTCTATTCTTATATAATCATATTTTTAACTTTATATTAAATGTATTCCCATTTGTTTTTTCTTAAAGATTAAGCACCTTACTGAACTAATACACTCATTTGGATGGCATTTAATAATAAATACAAATAATTTTTTGGGAGGAGTGGGGCTGGTCCTTACTGGGGGAGGCTGGATGGAGTGCACATTGGCCGTGTCGTCCCGCCACCTAGTGGTCTTATCCCGCCTGTATTAAGCACCTTATTCTGAACTAATGCACTTTCTTGAGATGGGATTTGAATAATAACCCTCACTTTGCTGTTTTCCCCTTATGCAAATGAATAAAGGTCACAGAGGAGAGCATTCCATACTGTAGGCTAGGGGAGCTTCTGGCTCCAAAAAAAAACTTGGCCATTTTTGGCCACATCAGCCTTTTCAGCCTGAATCCTATGTGGAGGTTACCCCACTTACGGCGCTTTCCATCACAGCACACAAATGGTGTTGAAGCTGAAGCTTCCTGTATCTTAAGTAGACAATTTCTTGTATATTATAATATATATATTATATTATAACATATACTATTATATGTATAAATATAATATTTTGATATATAATATACATAGATATAATATTGTAATATATAACGTGCACTTCACACACTCTATCCCTCACCTAACCCCTATCCCTTTCCTGGTTCATAACCCCCTTTCCTAACCCCCTACCCTCTGTGGAGCTGAACCCCACTTACGGCACTTTCCATCACAGCACACAAATGGTGTTGAATCTGAAGCTCGTGCTTCCTCGTGTATTTTAAGTAGACAATTTCTTGTACATTATAATATAATATATATGACATTATAATATATAACATAATATATATATATAATATTGTAATATAGGCAAGGCAAGGCAAATTTATTTGTATAGCACAATTCATACACCAGGCAATTCAAAGTGCTTTACAGAAGCATAAAAATACATTAAAATCATACATTTCAAAGAAAGAAAGAAAGAAAGAAAGAGATTCCACAGGTGAGGAGCATAATAACTGAAAGCTGCTTCACTTTGTTTGGTTCTCATTCTGGGAACACACAATAGATATATATAAAATGTGCTAGATTAACTGTAGAACAAGAAGGCACAGATGGACTTATCATTTTGCCTGAGCTGGAGCTGCACACTGTTTATAGAATATAATATGTGCACACTGTTTATAGAATATAATATGTATAATATTGTAATATAGAATAGAATAGAATATGTAATATTATAATACACAACATATAAGGTCAAATTTTGACCTCTCCCATTGACTTATATGGGAATTTTCATTTGCCTATAACCTTTCAACGGAACGTTGTACAGCCTCGGGACCACCACCGTTGGACTCGGGGCACATGACATGGGGGGGAAGGTCAAGGTCAAATTTTGACCACTCCCATTGACTTATATGCAAATTTTCATTTGCCTATAACTCTTGAACAGAATATCGTACAGCCTCGGGACTATCACCGTTGCACTCGGGGTACATGAAATATGGGGGGTAGGTCAAGTTCAAATTTTGACCACTCCCATTGACTTATATGCAAATTTTCATTTGCCTATAACTTTTGAACGCAACGTCATACAGCCTCGGGACCAACACCGTTGGACTCGGGGTACATGAAATAGGGGGGGTAGGTCAAGTTCAAATTTTGACCACTCCCATTGACTTATATGCAAATTTTCATTTGCCTATAACTTTTGAACGCAACATCATACAGCCTCGGGACCACCACCGTTGCACTCCTGGTACATGAAATAGGGGGGGTAGGTCAAGTTCAAATTTTGACCACTCCCATTGACTTATATGCAAATTTTCATTTGCTTATAACTTTTGAACGCAATGTCGTACAGCTTCGGGACCACCACCGTTGGACTCGGGGTACATGAAATAGGGGGAGTAGGTCAAGGTTCCAGAGTCATTAAATGATTATTTAATTATCTTGCAATATTTACCAAATACAATTCATATTTCATGTTAATCCACATAAATGGTCTTTTTACTGTTTTCTGTTAAAACGTCTAGTTAAAACCAAACTCACTGCTTCTTTTGCTCACTTTTGGACTGGACACTGAAGAGGACACTTGTCTTGGAACTTGTCTTCTCATTTTGCCACTTTGCTAGCTTGTGCTTCATTGCAAACAAATGATGGACTTCTACGGTATTTCCACTGCAAATACTGAGACCCTCTTGGAGGCCTTCAAGTCCTACCCTGACACACAAGCGTTCCTTGCCGATGAGGACCTGCATTTGACCTTTTTTCCATCCACACACCCTAACCCTGAAGAACTTGTCTACAAGTACGATGTAGATGGGGCAGTGCTGGAGTTGAAGTCCCTGTACTCAATCTCCCCAGGAATACACCACCTTTTCTTGGGGCCATCAAAACTGAAGGTCATGCCCATGTGGCAGCTCCTCAAGAAACACCTGCACACATGTGACTACTCCCGCCACGTGTTGGATGAGTGGAGAAATGTGCACGGGGTTAAGCTGGCTTTTGTGGATGGCAGTTGGCACCTGACAGTCACCGTGGTGCCACAGGACAAAAAGATACCTTCCAGACTCTTGCAGACCAGCAATGCAGGCAGGCAGATCACCGTGGACTTTATCTGCAATGTCATCGACCATTTCCAGAAACAGATACTGGGACTGAATTCCTTTCTTAAGGCACACCCAACATTTCAGAGAAACAATCTCTCGGATCTGAGTCAGATGGCTATTTGTCCATCTGACCAGATGTATATCCTGAGTCTTTTGGACAACGCGCTGGATGAGGTACCCCCACCTGCAGGTTTGAGAGTCATGCTGACTCTCAGCAAGTACGGACAGAAGGACCGTGCAGCCCTCAAACTGTCTGAGCTGGTTGACATACCAGAGATCATCAAGGTCTCCATCCATGCAGCAACATCAATCAGGGACAACCCTTACTGGACCGTAGGGAACCTAACCCACTTGATGTGGTCACATTTTGGACTCCAGCAAGTCACAGGACCGGGGGGTTACATGTACACGAACCTCAGCATGCACGAATCGGTAAACTATCAGTCGAACCTTGACACAAGGCCGATAGATGTGAGCCCGAAGTTGCTGGGGGTGCTGAAGAAGTTGGATGGCACACCTCAAGTGAACCACATCCAGCTCTACTGTGATTCCCCCCATACCCACCAGACACCATTCTACAAGCACCCGGTTACAGGTGTTATCAGCACATGCGGCCTCCTCCACGACACCCAAACAAAGTCGCTCTTTGTCAGGTCAGTCAAATACATCGAGCACATGCACGACCTTCTCGGCAAAGCTGGCATACACCTGCCAGTGAGGATGGAGGTGGTGCTACCTTTTGAGGAGGAAAGGGGCATCCCTGAAGTCTTTGATCCACATCAGGTGTATGACCGCAAGGACCTTCACACCTTGTTGTCCGAAGAGCCCATGTTACTGGCTTTTCGGGACATGAACGGTGAGGGACTGCACACAGTGACAAAGGCGGTCATTAATCACATTGCAGAGAAACTGCGTACCCCGCACATCTGCCACGCTCACAAAGGGGGGTACGGGTACGGGTTTCGAAAATTGGACCCGTGCAGGACTCTGCTGCACACTGCACATTGCTGTAAATAAAATATTCCCTTTTTTTGGGCATGTATAGAGGTAGATGAGGGGTGGGGCTTACTTACCTTCTTTGGTGGGGGGACTGGATGGAGCGTGCATAGGCCGCGCCGTCCCCTCTGGGGACGACGCGTCCCAAAAATGTCTTTCCTAACCAGCCGGTGCCTCCAGCCCCCCTTCGAGTTTAGTCCTGCCCTTCCTCCTCTCCTCCTCTTATGAAGTCTAATCACTACATGAGTATACCCACAATTTTGTACAATATCTGTATGGAGCAAAAACACATATGTAAATATATCAATATGCATATGTTTTTGTCTGCATTGCTAAAATAACACACAAATATGTGCACTGTTATGTATATAGGTTAAGAGATATATGTGTGTGTATATATGTACTAAATAATGTACAGTACTTACTGTTTTGGATTGTTATCAGCATCTCAAAAACACTGCATACTGTTTCATTTGGATGGAAAGTTATTCATGTTATGAGATTCACGTTTACTTACCTGTTTATATTGGATCCTGGATTATCGTTGTTTTGTAAAACTACTCCATTGTTCTTTTCCACGTATTCCTCTTGAGATGATGTACTTGTATTGAACTAGTACTTACCTCTTCAAATTGTTCCATTTTGGATTTAAATCTTCTCTGGCTTGGATTGGTTTTAAATACTGTACTGTCTGGATTCATGTATTTGACATTCTATCGGTTATATTTGACAATACTTACGAAAATGTGTGTCAAGTTACGCCGCTATTCTCCATTTTTGGCTTTAAATACGTATTGTTGTAATTCCTAAGGTCACCAGAGGTTAGCGCTCTAACTTCCGCTTTCTTCCGGTTGACGTAAGTTACGTAAACCCAGCGGCAATATTTGAATCTGAACACTCAGTTTGAATGAATCGCAGCCGATCACAAACGGAGACGTAAGTGATAGAAATTACAGCGCTGACACTCGAATTTCCTTTATTGTTATTTTCTTTTAAAACAAGTAAGCCTGAAGAAGGTCCATAAAGGACCGAAACGTTGCTTTTTCACTTGTTTCAGTGAATTTTTCACGTTTTATTTTAATAAATCACGAGTGTCAACTAAAGAAAAGCTAGTCTTGTTGTCACTTCACGAGTGTGATTTTCATTCATTTCATCACACATCAGTGATTTTTTCGGCTTTTTTAACGTGAGACACACACTGCCTGCTATGAGATGTACGCCCCGTACGATGACGGCAGCTGGACCCGGGTGAGTTACCGCAGAGGCCGGCTGCAGAGACGGGAGGAGCAGCCACGGCGCTCCAATCGCTCACCGAGAGGGGCATCCTATTACCCCAGCCGTGACCGACAGTATCCACCGGTGAGGCCATCCTATGCCTCCATCACCAGAGGCTACTCCCGGCCACATGCTGACCACCCGGCTCACCTCGCTTACCGCAGCGGACCCGGAGATCACCGCGGCACCGGCTCCGAACCAGCCCTACGACCACCGCCGCCAGCCTGCCACCCGCGGCTACAGCGGTAACAGCTACCGGCCACAGCGACCACAGCAGCCCTCCTTCAGAACCAGCGGCCACCGTGATGCCCCGCCACGCAACGCAGTCCAGTCACAGGACCCAGACTTCACGGCTAAGGTCCGTATACTGCACAAGATCATCAAATCTGCCCATCATTTCAAAAATGTCTCGGGGACTGAGCCACCCCCCATAATTCGGAAAACCACACAGAATTTGGCGAACTTTATTAAACCGGCATCCCCTCGGCCGCAGACTCAAGCAGGAGACGCTGCAGGATGCCGAGGATTTTCTCTCCTCCAACTTCTCCATGGAAACCTCCTCATCTACATCCTCCGCCTCTCAGACCAGCTCTCAGACCCGTTTCGGAGCCCCTCCGACGGAGACCCCCCTCCCCGCCCCCCCATCAGCGGCTACGCGCAACATCAGCACCCGGATGCACACAACTGCAGAGATGGCAACAACAACAGACTCACCTGTTCCTTCTCCTCCTCTTCATCGGACCAAAGTGACGTCGGTTTCTACGATGACGGACCAGAGGGGAGGAGACTGGTCTCCCTTCCTCCCTGAAGCTGCAGAGGAGCATCTTCTTCCCTCTCCTCCTCCTCCCCTTCTCTCTCCCTCCCCCTCCCCTCCCCCCTCCTCTCCCCCTCACACCTCTTCCCCTATCCCCCCTCCCCCTCCCCTTTCACCCCCTCCCCCTTCCTCACCCCCCCCCCCCCCCCTCCCTATACATCCCTTCTTCACTGCCTCCAGACTACGGCAATCTTCCCAGGGGGCGCTGTTGCTTCCCAAACCCCAGCGACAGCCCAAAACAAGCAGCACCAGAGATGATGAAGACACCAGGGGGCCAAAACCTGCCCCCCCCTGCCCCCCCAGCCCCCTCCTCCTCTCCCTCCAATCCCAGTGAGTTCCTGGAGGACCAGGAACTCCAGCAGCTGCTGGAGGAGGAACTCAGAGCCTGCACACCCAAGCCGGGCACCAGCTCTGGTTTCCTGATGCCCAGGCTCACACCTATGGCCCCCCCCCCGACCACCCACACTATCATCCTCTTCTTCACTTACCTCTTTGATTCCAGGTGAAGCTCACCAGCACACTCCAGCTCCAGGGGGAATCACCACTGCCACACATTCGGTGGAAATCACAAAAGAACCAACACCACAAACATCTTCTCCTCACACACCCACACACAAACCCACACAGCAAATTTACCAGAGTTAAATTTCTAGTGTTAGGCCAGTTTAGAGTAAAGTGTTATAGTTCTGGCGTTGGTTCTAGGAGAATGAACTCTGCATAAGTGTGCAAACATAATATTGTGGGTGTAACTTCACAGAGTCAACGGTATTGAGCATCTATTGGTGTTGTTTTCAACATCCGGGTATTTGGGCAGGTGCTTGGAGAGGAATTGGACGGCCGCCATTTTCTGTCACTCGCATGAAGGATGAGAAGAAGAGACTGGTGAGTATGACACGACGAAAGTTTGCCTTGTTATTGTTAATTTGCAGTAAAATGTACCTATGTTGTCATATAGTTTCACATTTTTGAGCCATGTTGAATATTTTAACGAGTGGCCGCTGTCGTAGTTTCATGGTAAGCAGACATGCCAGTACATGACCACCCAATGAGGATAACGTTGACGGTTAGCTTAGTTTTCAGTTCGTTTTTTGATATGATGGGCTAACGTTAAGCCAGCGAAACGTTATTTGAAAATAGTTAAAATCTCTCGAGGAAAATTTTTAAACGGTTTGCTGTTTTAAACTGCGTTTCAACTGACAGGATTAGGTTGTCTGCAATGTGCGTGCTGTCGGTTAACTAATGCTACTGTTACAGGGCTCGAGACTGCGACCAAAATGGTCGCATATGCGACCTTTTTTTCAGAGTTTGCGAGTAAGAATTTCATCTGGTCGCGTTCGTGCGAGCGCATCAGTTTTATTGCTCCGTGTTAGACATTGTGGTTGAAAGTCGTCCCTTTTTTTCACTAGCTTAGTCAGCCGTCTCCACCTGCACTCTCTCCTGTTGAGACAGCGCCGTCGCGTGCACATAAGCCGTCGCGTACACGCGCAGCGCACAGAACTTCAAGACACCAAGACTAGCGTTTCGCTATTCTCAAAAATGAAGCGGTCTATTGCTGATTTTTTTCCAAAAACTAAATAAGGAGAGAGATATTGATATTATATTATTGATAATATTTTTTGTTGAACTGTAGATGTTACTATTTCTGAGAATTGTCTAATGTTCTATTTTAGTACTCTGACTGTCTGACTTCAGGTCAGTAAAATTCCTCAGGTAACAGTTAACGGCAAAGCATTTTCTGTCCACTGTTTACATTTAATTTCTAATTAGTTAAGCTCAAGAATGTATGCTGTAACGGGGGAGCTGGCATAAAGATACAATTTTGTGTTTTTCAGTGCGTTCGTTTGACAGGATACAAAGATACCGCAGTCACCATAAGAAGTGTGAAGAGCAGTATATAAAGTTCCAGACCTGTCAGGCAGGAACAGAACATCTGCATACCCACCAGCTTCAGTTACAAAAAGTATATTTTAGTCCATCAGAGAGAAATTGAGTGTAGTGAAAGCTTTTGGTTGATGTTCAGGTTATGATAAATATTTATCATTTAAATTAGCATCTAAGGGATGTCAAAAATATCTTTTTGTGCTCTGTGTACACCTCTCTTTCTCCACAGGGTCATGTCGTAGATGGCAAAATGATAATTAAGGTGCAGTATCAGAACCGCAAGAAATACATCAAATTACAAACTCCTGATTTTGAAGAATTCATTTCTGAAGGTAAATGTTCGGACTGACATATGACTAACCAGTAATTAACACCAAGTGGTGGCCATGATATTTTATGATGTAAATAATTTCCATGTTTCCATGTTTAACCTCATCATTTAGTGAGAGAGAAGTTCTCCATTCATGTGGACAAGATTACTGTGGAGGATGATTCCGGCACTGAGGTTGATGAAGCCGTGTTTGCAGAATTAGCCACATTGGAAGGAATTTGTTTTGTCATCAAGGACAGTCACAACAATGGTAAATTTAGGGTGTTCTAGTTTTACATGGAATTAATATCGGTGCTTATTTCAGATGCCGCTATTGTATTAAATTATCTTGCTTCCAATTTTAAGATTATCAAATGAAGTATTAAACACTTGAAGTGATAATTGTTTGCTTAAAAAACAAGTCATGTCCTCTAGCACAAAGTCTGACATAGGTTTTGGCTGTTTGTTCAGTTCACTCCCTTTCCCTCTGGATTCTTAAGAATAGAAGCAGAGTTTCTTGTGTGGTTGATTACAAATCTGATCCACAGCATTGCTGCAAATGAGGTGAATTGTGTGTGTTTTTAATCTTTTGTTATTAGATTCAGGCACATCTCAGTCATCTCCTTCCACACCACTATCTTCACCCAGTGGGAGTGTCCTCTCTGTGTCCATTAGTAGCAGTGATGGTGAAACATCAAGACCATCCAAGCGAAAGAGGGGTGATGAAGAAGCCAGTTCTTCAGCCAGAGATGTAAGTTTCATCATCGTAACTGTCCCCTTTTTGATTTATTTCAGGTGCTTGATACAAAAAAAAAACATTAAAAAAACACCAGTACAATACCTCGAAAGCTTGATTTTGCATTCATAAAAATCTGGATTTTCCTTTTAGCTTTGCCATGATTTAATCATTAAAGTTTGGCTATAATGATGCTGCAAACTAGTTTGCCTCTCTAGCTTTATATTATAACTGCTGTTGTAATCTGTTTAGCTGATAAAACAGATTCTGCAGATGAAACCAGGAGGGACGACAGTGCTTGAAGAATATGAAGAAACGGGGACACTGTGTGACACTAGAAGAAGGCAGATGGTAAACATTCTTGCGGCACACATGGTCGAGACAGAAGGGTAAGTTGATGATACCACAGTTAAGTTGTTGACACCTTTTCAACTTTTTTCCCTTTTTAAATGAATTTACATACTGAATAATTACTAAATTTTAGGTTGGTTGGGGCCAAATTGATAGTATGTTACTAATGATGTTGAATTGTGAAAAGGCTTAATTTTTGCTTGAACGAGGAATAAGAAAAAGGCAGCTATGACAGTTAAAAGCTAAACTCTGCACTAGATGACTCACATTACTTAGATAATGTTGTAATTGGCATTTCTGTTTTTTTTTTGTTTTGTTCATTGCAGGAGAATCCCTCAGCGAGTTACTAAAGAGAAATATGCACTGGGAATTGTGACCTTATTTCCTGCACTGAAGGATCCCCTATCCAGGAAAGGATATGTAAGTTTTTATTTATTTTCATATATATATATATATATATATAGACTGAAAGAGCTTGACACTGGACAGTGCTCCTTTTATTATTAATGCAAAAAAAATAGTAATTTACCCATGTATTGGATCCACTTAGATAAAAGTACTGCATTAAACACAACAGTCCTTCCATTTTTGTTGTCAGTTTTGTTGTTCGTCTGTTTCTGAAAGGTGTTTATTTAACTTCATGGTCATTTTTGGATTCATACTTTTGAACACTGTTACAAGTGGGTTCCTCCTATGGCTAATTATGAAGTAACTTGATTTTGTCTGTACCTGGTTAGGAACATTTTTACGACAGCCAAAGTGGCTCTGGCTTCTTGGCGTGGCGGCTCAAGACAATTCAGAGAAAGACCAAGCTTGGGTCCAAGGAATCAAAAATACAGACAGGAGGAGGTGGTCCAAGACAGGAGAGGGAACTGCCTCAGATTGGTGGCCAGCTGGATGAAGAGCGCTGTAAAGAGGTCATATCCTTGATGAACCACACAAGTGACAGAGAAATCATCCTGCAGAAGATGAAGGAGACCTTTGAATACAGGCAGCACCTCATCCACAATCCTGATGAGTCTCACAACATACTCTCAGTGTTTCCAAGGCTGCTGGACATTAAAGGGCTGGTAAGTATAGGCATCCACCATTCATGGCCAAAAGCTTGTGATTGCCAGAAATGTGAATTTTACTACACATCTTCCATTTCTCTCTGCAGATACATCAAGATTTCAGCCTCCTCTTTGGACAAGAAACAGCTGCTAAACTGCTTGAGAAGTGGTATACGTCCTTTAAAGGAAAGGTGATCAGAGAAGCAGAGAGCCTTACAACCACCCCTGTGCTCCAGAGTTTGCTGAAGTCTGCCAAGAATCCGAACAATGATGCATTCTCTGAGGATCGCCCAGGTATTCAATTAAATGCCAAATGAAATTAATGTATTGTTCTATGCAGTACTTAAGTGGATAGTTCGGATTATCTTAAGTGTGTTTGTATAAGGTACCTCTCCATAGTCACTGCATGACTTGAGTAGGTGTTGGTCAGCACCATCCAGTTTGGAGAAGCAGAAATGAGTACTGGCAGAGGCTGAGCATGTACTGCTGGGAAGGCCCTGTCCATAGCAGTTCATTTCTTAGTTTCCTTGCTGATACTCCTCTCTACTGCTCAAAATTCGGGGCATGACCGTCGCCATCTGTTATAGTTACTACACTGACTATCCATAAGTAGTCCATAAGATGTGACTTGAACTAAACAGTTGATGAAACAGGATGGTCCATTGGGTCCCTTTCTTCTTCTTACAGAGTGGGACAGCGACATGGCATCTTTGCTACTGCTCCTGCATATCCTACCACCTCAGCCTAATAAAAAGAAAACACAGAAGATCAGCGCAGCTCAAGCCATGGACCACCTAGTTGTGTTTCACAAGGTAAGTACAGGGCCGTGTTTTGGGATTTAAGTGGAAAATGTGTCACATAATTAGATAACAGTAAAAATACAACTTGACAAGTGTTTTTTTTTCCAAAGTCATGCAGAAGCCTTCAAGAACACCTAGAGAACCAGGAGGGACATCGCCAACCGTATCTTCTTGCTTCTGGAACCTCCAGACAGGCCATCAGTGCTTACTACATTGTGACGGACAAGAAGCTCATCCCCTGTCAGGGAGCCACATCATTGGCAGCCTTTGATGAACTTTTTAAAGTGCACTTCGTTTTCAGTGTAAGTTACGATGATGCTCTCAGCAACATGTACACATTCCTTCAGACAACAGTCTATAGTATTGATGTTGACACCACTAAAGAGAGTCCAAAGTTGAAGGAGTTGAGAGCCAAGTTTATGAACAGGAGCTAAGAGCCAAGTTCCTTAAAGTACATGCAACATTTGTATGCAATTGCACAATGCACTTGGTGCATATAGTCAGCACTTTGTTTTTTGTTTTGTTGTTTTTTTTGCAGAGGTCATATTTTGCCAAAAGCGTAATTTCCTTAGTCTGTAGCATTTCTGTTATCAAAAAACGCCAAATGGCATAAAGCCTGGTTTACGAATAAGAAACTAAAAGCAGAGTTCTTGAACTATGTATAGATGTCATATTTGTAGATCTTTGCATGATGCACCTAGTGCATTAATTCAGCACCTTAAATTTTTTCATGGGTTGTATCCAGGCAAAAAGTTTGTTGTTATTTGTGCTCAAGAAGGATGTTCCTTGCAGTTTAAAAGTTTTGCAGGTTTTAGGAAGCATTTAAATGGTTGTCATAGTATTGTTGACATGGGGACAAGCAATGATAATATCCCAACACCAAATCAGTCAGACTTGGGTGGACAGAGCTCACAACAGGATACCTCTGACATGGACCTTGATTTGATAAATCAACCTTCAACATCTGGGATGTCAAAAGATCAAGCAAAACATATGTGTGCTTCAATCATTGCAAAGTTACAGGGCAGTGGTGTTGCCAATAATGTTGTATTATCTGTTGTTGAAAGCATGGAGGAGTATGTCAATGAAGTTCATGCAAATCTTAAAGAACAAGTGTTAAATGCAGTGCCTGCTGAAAATCCCAGTAGAAGTGCAGTGGAAGAAGTCTTCAACAATACTTTCAATCCTTTTCGTGACTTGAACACAAATTCTAAATGGACAAAGTATTTTAGTGAGAAATGGGGTGTTGTTGAACCACTAGAAATTCACTTAGGAGTGAGATATGATTCAAAGAGAAACAAAATATCTGGAGTATATGAGCAGGTACCAGTAAATGACACTTTCATTTACATACCCCTGTTAAAAACATTAGAGTTTATTTTCAAGAATGAAGAAATCTGTTATCAGATTAATAAATCTGCTGCTGTTAGTACTTTATACCAGGATTTCTGTGATGGAAAATACTACAGAAATCATGCATTGTATTCAAAATCAAAAATGCATTGCAAATTCAAGTTTATTATGATGACTTTGAAACATCAAATCCACTAGGGTCAAAACAAGGTATTCATAAGCTAGGATGTCTATATTTTACCCTCCGCAATTTGCCACCATGTCTAAACTCATCCCTGATGAACATCCACCTAATTTCTTTGTTTCATTCGCAAGATGCAAAAAAATATGGTATTGACAGAATACTTACTCCATTTGTAGAAGATGTTAAAGTATTAGAGAGCAATGGAATGCAAGTTTCATTTGCTGAAGAACCTGTTTTTGGCACCATTGCACAAGTAACAGGTGACAATTTAGGTCTGAACTCAATTCTGGGTTATGTTGAGTCTTTCTCTGCACACCATTACTGCAGAATGTGTCTCATTGATAAAGCCACAGCTCAAACAGTGTTTAGCGAAAGTGATCCACGTGTGATTTTGCGAACCAAATTAACCAATGAGCAGCATTACAGTTATCTTGTTGAGAATCCAAGGGAAAATTCTTGTTTTGGGCTCAAACGCAATAGTATACTTAATTCATTGTCATACTACAATGTATCTGATAATTTTGTGTTTGATATAATGCATGATATCTTAGAAGGTGTAGCACAATATGAGATTAAGTTGTTGTTTGAGTATTTGAATCAGAACTTTATTTCTAATGAAAACATACTCCAACGTGTATATGCATTCAACTATGGCTTCATGGATAAAAAAAATCGTCCAACACACATTAATATGTTTTGCAGTGGCAGTGGTATTGGGCTTAATGCCAGTCAAACATTGTGCCTTATTCGAAATCTCCCACTAATCTTCGGAGATGTTGTTCCAGAAGGTGACACACACTGGCATTTGTTGTTACTGTTGTTGCATATTGTGAACATAGTATTTTCCCCATGTGTTACTGAGGGAATGACTGTATTTTTAAAACATCTTATTGAAGAACACAACCGGTTATTTACAATTTTGTATCCTGAAAATACTTTGATCCCAAAACATCACTTCATGATCCATTATCCTGAATGTATTCGCCAAATTGGTCCTTTAGTACATGTTTGGAGTATGAGGTATGAAGCAAAACACAAATTCTTTAAGTCTAGCATTAAAAACTTCAAGAACATAACAAAGTCCCTCGCAAAGAAACACCAAATAGCTGTTGCCTATCATTGGGAATCACTGTCCACCAAAGGTATTGAGTCTGGGCCTGTCAAATCAAAAATTCTGACTGATGTTGAAAATGGTGATTTGGTTTCAGAGTATTTTCATATTGATATGTCAAGTGAAATAAATGTTACAACCTGGATCAAACATAATGGCATTGAGTATCACCAGGGTCTTGTTGTTTGCACAGATGTTGTTAATGAGATGCCAGTGTTCAATAAGATTGTGTGCATATTTCTTAGAAAAGAAGTTTATTTTTTGGTATCTGAAATGGAAACCTCATTTGTGGAGCACTTTCATGCATTTCATGTTGTTGACAATATTCATAATGTTTCAGTTGTTACACCTCATGACTTGAGATACTTCAAGCCCTTTGATGTTCAATTGTCTTATGGTACAGACTCGTTTTTCTATGTTGTGCCAGACAGCTGCATTGTATAGGGTAAGCAACACTTACAAGCTACCTCATGTTTTGGGCAGTACTGTACAGGGTTTTAGGAGTGCCCTGCACCCTGTCAGATTTAGTGTGAAGCCCCTGTCAAAGAAAAATAAAATATTTTTCATTGCAGTACTTTTTGGAGTGATTATTGTACATGGGTGGTGGATGGTTAGATTAACACTTATAGATTGTACATTTTTAACTCTTAATAGTGTTAATCCCAGTGGACAATGTACACCTTATCAGTAGTATAGTAAACACTAGTTAAATGTACATTTAACACCACAAAATGTAAATTGAATACTGGTGCAGTGTTGAATAGTTAACTCTGTTGGTGTCAATAATTAGTGAACTTTGAACACTAATCTAGTGTTCTTGTCATCTATCGTGGTGTTAATATTTTACACTCTAAGAGTTTGTTTGGTAACACTGTCACAGTGTTAATAATTTTAACACTTTCAAAAGTGTTAATTTAACACTTAACCAGTGGTTCCCATATAAACCCCGGGTCAGTGTTGAATTCAACTCTGAGGGTGTTAAATTTGCGTTTTCAAATTTGCAGTGCACTAGACACATTAACACAAATAAAAAACTCACAGAGTGGGGACTGTGTGTGAGAGAAAAATATTTAATCATTGGTGACTCTAATGTGGCTAGATTCCCTCCATTCCAGATCTCTGATTTGCAGGTGGACAGTTATCCTGGGGCTTCTTTCCACCATGCGGAGTCTCTTCTGCGCAGGGCAGTATGCACCACCAAAGTGGAGTTGGTCATACTCTCCTTTGGACTGAACAGCAGGAAGCAGAAGCCTCGGGATGGGACTTGCAAACAGCTTCAAAAAGCCGTGAAGATGGCTCACATCAGGTTCCCAGAAGCTGTAGTCTGGGTCCGACTGATCAACTGTTCTCCCAGTCTGCCGCATAGAGAACAACATAACATACAGGTACTGGTGGTGGTGGTGTGTGTGTGTGTGTGTGGGGGGGGGGTTTCGCGTGCGCTATATCTTTAACCCCCGCCCCTCCCCCTCCTGCTCAGCGCGTACACACAGAAGCCACCACTGTCCATGTCGTTGACCAATCACGTGCGGCTTCAACAGAAAAACAGTCGAGAGAGAGAGAGAGAGAGAGAGAGCGAGAGAGGCTCCCGCTCTGGCTCCCAGGCAGTAGCCGGCTGCGATCGTTGATTTCAAAGAGCCGGCTCTAAGAGCCGTTTCGGTCGCTACCTACACATCACTAACTCTTCTAGCTGTTCCACACAAGCGTGAGGCTTGAGAGGCCTGCCCAAAAGTTCCTAACCAAATCCTAACAGTTCCTAACAACTCACTTGTCCGTGACTCGAGGGTTTGATTGGTTGACTCGTTCGGATATGTTGGGAACTAGTTAGGCTTTTTTTTTTTTTTTTTTTTTTTTTTTTTGTAAATGAAACTCAATCAAATACGCTAAATAACGTAAAATAGCAGCATGTCCAAGATTTCCGGCGACTTTACCGTCTTGATCATTTATAAATATGGATACCGGCGCCTCACGGTGCACTGTGTGGGGATGTAGCTCAGTGGTAGAGCGCATGCTTCGCATGTATGAGGCCCCGGGTTCAATCCCCGGCATCTCCACTTTTTTTTTTTTTTTTTTTTTTGCGGATTACACGGTGAGGGAAATATGGTAGTACGACTACTTTAATTATTATCATTAATATCACCATCATTCCTGTAGCAATACCTATTATTTAAATGTACTACATTTTAAAACATCATTACAAGAATAATTGTTTCTCAACACGCTGAGCACGTTATCAATATTGCAGTTTGTATTTGTTTTGCTGCCATATCTGTGGTTTCTCCTTTTCCTGTTAATGAAAATAAACTGCTAACGGATTACTTCAAAAGTTATGGTTCCACTGGGGCTCGAACCCAGGACCTTCTGCGTGTAAAGCAGACGTGATAACCGCTACACTATGGAACCCACTGTCAATAGTTGTCCTTATACTAATTCATATGTGGAGACCTTGAATAATAACATTAACATCACAAAGTACAAAGTCACCAAACAGTTTATGTCCTGTATTAAAACTTTTAACATCACTCAAGCCAAAGTGAAACTAAGTATACTCTGTCAACAAATAAATCAATTTGTTTGATACATTAACATACAAGTACAACGTGTCATGAAACATTAACATTCAAATACAGCGTGTTGTGAATATAAAGGCTACATTTAAAAAAGGGTTAGGGCTGTGATGACTATCATTTCCTGGTTGATTTCTTAGGTACATACCTTCATGCATTCCACTATGCTTTACTTCCTGCCATTGTTCAGTTTCCCTCCAGTTTTGCTCTACACCTGTTCTCTTTTATCCAATCACTCCTCCTGGCACTTATACTCCCAGCTGTTCACTAACTGTTTGCCTGATCGAGCTGTAAAGTACATTTAGTCAAGTTACTGCAATGTCCACACTAGTTCTTTACTTTCATTTTGTTAATTTCCCCCTTGAGATAAAGATCATATTGAATCATCTCAGACCCCTCAGATTTACACCGATCAGGCATAAGTGAACGTTTTGTCCTCAAAGTTGATGTGGCAGAAGCAGGAAAATGTGCAAACATAAGGATTTGAGCGAGTTAGACAAGGGCCAAATTGTGATGGCTAGATGACTGGGTCAGACCATCTCCAAAACTGCAGCTCTTATGGGGTGTTCCCAGTCTGCAGTGGTCATTGTCTATCAAAAGTGGTCCAAGGAAGGAACCGTGCTGAACTGGCGATAGCGTCATGGGCGGCCCAGGCACATTGATGCATGTCAGGAGCGAAGGCTGGCCCACATGGTCCAATCCAACAGACGAGCTACTGTTGCTCAAATTGCCAAAATGTTAATGCTGGTTCTGATAGAAAGGTGTCAGAATACACAGTGCATCGCAGTTTGTTGCGTATGGGGCTGCATAGCTGCAGACCAGTCCGGGTGCCCATGCCGACCCCCGTCCATGCCAACAATGTGCACATGAGCATCAGAACTGGACCAGGGAGCATGAATCACATTTTCTTTGACATCACATGGACGGCCCCGTGCGTGTGCATCGCTTACCTGTGGAACACATGACACCAGGATGCACTATGGGAAGAAGGCAAGCCGGCAGAGGCAGTATGATGCTTTGGGTAATGTTCTGCTGGGAAACCTTAAGTCCTGCCATCCATGTGGATGTTACTTTGACACATACCACCTACCTAAGCATCTGTGGGATGTGCTGGACAAACAAGCCTAATCCATGGAGGCCCCACCTCACAACGTACAGGACTTAAAGGATCTTCTGCTAACATCTTGGTGCCAGATACCACAGCACACCTTCAGGGGTCTAGTGGAGTCCATGCCTCGGCCGGTCAGGGCTGTTTTGGCAGCAAAAGGGGGACCAACACAATATTAAGCAGGTGGTCATAATGTTATGCCTGATTGGTGTATCTGGCACCCCTTTTGAGAGACTGACCCAAGGTTAGGAAGCACTGGACTAAAATAGTTCAAACTAGCTCCACCTGGAGCAGCTACAACAGTAAAATGCTGCTCTAACCTTGATGTATCAGTCTTAACGTCTAATAATGTCACGTGAGACATTTTACTGCACAACCAGAACTTTGGATACTTTTAGTACATTTTAGAGACAGCGCTTCTATACTTTAACATGTACGTAGGATGATGAATGCAGGACTTGTACTAAAGTATTTTTACATTGTTGTATGTGAACTTAAGTAAAGAATACTCATTCCACCAGTAAAATGCAAGATAACAGTACTAATACTAGTCATTTACATAATATTTTACTTTGAAATGTATTGTAGTGCAGGAAAAGTCTCACTGACTGGAAATAATCAGGTAAAGGAGCAGGGTCAGGTGTTCACGTTGAACCAACAGGAAGTGCAGGTGTTGCAGTGGGCGGGGCAATGAAAAACAGATGTGCAGTGTATCTGCAGCTGCCATTCAACACATTGAAGGCAAGAGAAGAGGTCCCTCTGGAGGTATGCTTACCTGTCTGTCTGACTGACTATCTATTTGTCACTGTTGTCTGTTTTCTTTATTAATCCTGATCCTGACCTTTAACCTGTGTAATCCACACTCTGGCACAGTTCATGCTTAAATGTCTTAATTCTTATCTTCTTACCTGCCTTTAATATTACTTTGACCATTTACTTACATCAGTTGTGGGAATATTTCATATCACACAACTCCAAAATTTTCAGAACATTTCCATTATGTATAAGTTCTAAATGTAATTTTCTGCTTCAGTCATTAAAACCACTAAAATCTTGAAATCAACACAGAGCAAATGTCTTCATTGTCCATAGTGACAGCTGCTCCAGATTAATTCAAGTCTTGATGACAAATAACAGAAACATTACAAATGGTAAATTTGAGGTCTTAGAATGTCTTGTGTCCAGTTGTATTAGGTGTTATATATTTTATTTCTTCTTGTAGAAGTCTTTAAAATAATTCAGATAAAGTATATATGTTATATAAAATGTAAACGTTCACCATCTCATTTTTTATCAGTGATGTCGCTGGTCTTATTTTCCATTTTAAGGGACAAAAAATACCTTGAAAACACTTCCATTAATTAGTGAGAAGAACATCATTTCCTGAACAAAAACCTGCTAAGAACAGTTTCTTGTCCTGTTTGCAAGAAGGTTAATTCTGGCTCATAGTTGAAGAAAGCAGGTTTTATTGTCATATTGAAGATATTATGATATGAACTCAATGCAAATTTCATGTGAAGAAAACAATTTGTGCAAGAGCACTTTAGCAAAGCTTTATTTTATGGGTCTGTAGAAAGAATTTTAATTGGACAAAAAGCTGCTTCTCATATTTTGTTGCATTATTTACTGCAAGTGATTTCTCTGCTGTCTGTTGAAGTTAAACTAAGAGCAGGAAGCGTTCTGGTTAGTGAATGAAGGAAGTGGCCTTTAAGAAGAAAGAGTGCAGTGTTTTTACATCTCTGAGTCTTCCTGAGTGTATTTACTGCAGGTGGACAGGTGTATCATGTGACACAACGCCCACACTGATGGTCGCTTTTGCTCATTTCCAAGTCAAATATCAGCCAGATAAACAAATGAGCTCTTATCAGTCCTGTAGAAGGAGATTTACCAAGCATTAAAATACACATTCAGCTTTACAACAGAAAACAAAATGTGTTTTCTGACAGCAGTGTGTTTTCCCATCACTGTCAGTGGGCAATACCACAAAATTTGGTTTTGATAGAAAATCAACTAGGACCAGGTACTCAACCACTGACATGGAAATGTTCTGTATTATTTTCAACGGTGATGAAAAGCATACTTTAACCCTACCTACATTTCCAGCCTCCTGGACATCATTAAACATCCACAAAAACAGCATTCTAATATGCAGTCCAATACAACAACACCACTAACCACAACCTCAATGATAAACATACAGGAGTTAACACCTCTGACAAAAAAAGGTGGGTAGGTAGTGTATGTTAAAAGGGCCAATAACTTGACAGTTAAAACTGAGTTTCAAGTAATGATAATAATCATATGAATAAGAATGATAAATGCCATATTTATTGACACATTGACATGTGACCCCAGACTCATTCAGAGGTTGATTGGGGGATATTCTCCTGAAGGTGCTGCAGGTGGGAAGATAGTTTAATCCATTCCTTCCACTTTTGCCCTTGCTTTTTGCCACAGAGCTTTCACATAATGGTTGTTTCTGTGGCTTCGTGGTTTTTTGGTATACTTTCAATGAGTAACTAATCACACCTGAGCTCCACTGCTAAAAGCTACTGACTGATTTACTGACAGCATAGTCAGATCAGCTCAAAGCATTGAAGATTCATTCATGGATGCACTGAACCTCTAAAGCAAATTGTAGTGAAACAGTTGCTGTAGGAAATATAATTAAACAAGGACACAGTCTGATCTCCTGTTTTGCAGGGCTGCCACTAACAGGTGAAATCTGACCTTGGACTTGATGTTGAATGAAAAGTCAAACTGCGTTCACTCCTTGTGTTTAGTCTGGTAGCAGACTGGCCGGTTGATGAACTCGCAGTCAGTCTCCCTGTCCTCACCAGCTGCGTCACCATCCTGTCCAACATGACGGCTTCCTGTCAGGAGTATGAGGTGACAGTCCACACCTCACCTGGTCCCATCTGTGGAACCTTCAATCGCCTGTGGCTCAGTCTGATTGGCACAGAAGGAGAGACTCCACCCATAAGCATGAACGAAGGTGACCATCATCTCCTGCCTGGATCTGTGAGTTTCATCATGTTTCGACAAACAGGCAGTTAGTGACTGAACTAAACAATATTGAACAATCATTCAAATAGATCATTCAGACATATTTAAGCCAACATGGACGAGAAGTCCTTAAAGTAATCCAGAAAATGGATGTTTGAACACCTATCAAATCAATCATCTGAGGAAGATACGTGACATGATTGAAATCTCCCAAATCGCTGATAAACTGACTTTATAGCAAAATTTATTTTAGAATATATAGTGTGATTGATTTGGGAGACGGGCGGCACGGTGGCGCAGCAGGTAGTGCACGTGCCTCACAGCAAGGAGGTCTCTGGTTCAATCCCCGGGTCTTTCTGTGTGAAGTTTGCATGTTCTTCCTGTGCACGCGTGGGTTCTCTCCAGGCACTCCGGCTTCCTCCCACAGACCAAAAACATGCTCATTAGGTGAATTGGTGACTCTAAATTGTCAATAGGTGTGAGTGTGAGTGTGAATATTTGTATGTTTGTGTGTCTGTCTATGTTGCCCTGCAATTGGCTGGCAACTGGTTCAGGGTGTACCCTGCCTCTCGCCCATTGCCAGCTGGGATAGGCTCCAGCCCCCCGCAACCCCGGAAGAGATACGCGGGTATAGAAGATGAAGGAATGAATGAATGAATGATTTGCGAGATTAGAGTAGCACATCTCATATGTTACAGGTTGATAATGCAGGTAGCTCACCCTGCGTCCAATAAAAATAAAGAACACAGACGTTGCTGGGCGACAGATGCAGCAGTAAGTGATGGCTGTCTGAAAGCACCATAACTCAGTCAGTGTGTGCTGCAGAATATTTAGAAATAAAGTTTTTGATGACCCCTTTCTCTATCCTGACAGACATGTCCGGTTCTGGTCCGGGCCAACGGGCCTCTGGGTTGTCTGATTCTGATCCGGCTTCATCTGGAGGCTCGGACTGGGTTTCCCAATCTGGACTGGCACTGCAGCCACGTGGAGGTCCGCAGGCTGGTATACAGACAAGAGGGAGGGCGAGGTGGGACTGGACCTGAGGACGCAGCAGTCCAGGTGTTCCTGTGTGACAGGTGGCTGCAAACGGCAGACGGAAACGTAGAGCTACGGAGTGGAAAGTGTAAGAAAAGTGTATAAGTTTGAGAAAGTACATGAAAATGAAGCAGAGAACACTTTACAGCAAAATCTGAACCTTGGAGCTTTGATGCAGTACAGAAGACATAAAACCTTAGAATAAAAACACTTAAAGACACCCTGATGTCTTCAAAAACTCAGCAGACAAAAACAATGGGGTAATATGGGGTAAATTTGATTTAAAATAAGCAAAATTATCTGCCAACAGAACAGGAAATTTTCACTCAACATACTTTTTCTGAAAGTAAAAATATTTAGTTTCAAAGAACCCACAGTTATTGTAAAAGAAGTGCAGCCAGACTAAAGATTTTATTTTTTATTATCATTACTGTTATTATTTCTAATATGCCTCCCCAGTGTGTTTGCTGAAGGACGAGACAGAAGAGAAACTGAAGCAGCAGCGACTCAGACTGTTGCAACATCAACAGAAGCTCATCAGGTAAAACAGCAAGCAGATATATATGATATCTCTGGAAATGTCAGGATCTCCATTAGAATAACATAAATCTGAACAGATGAAGTCACTGGTGCATGAGTCCACATTGTGATAGAGTATAGTTCTGGATCAGGAGCCTTTATTTTAAAAGACTGAATAGGCGAATTTTAAGCACATTTTTGTGTCTTGATATAAACAGTGATGCTTGGTCTCATCACATCAAATGTTTGTCTTTAAGTGGAGTTTTGAAGTCCATCAAGGAGGAGACTCCATCATCTTGAACCTCAGTCTGCTCTGGTTCACTCATCTTGGATGCCAGTCTTCTCTGGTTCAGTGAAAATGTTTGCTCACATTTGTAAAATTAAAAAAAAAATGTAAAAAAAAGTGTAGTGCTCAGTAAGTGCATGTCCTCCCATACCCCTCCTACATAAACAGAGAAATGGTTTGACATCAGGTTCACAAAGTTCACACAAATGTTGGCGTTTGGAAAGCTGGAGACAGTTTTTCTCTAAATTCAGTTAAAAGCGGCACGACACTTTGAATGGAAACCATGCTTGTGACTGGCAAAGCCTAGTTGATATAGAAAAAAACAAGCAACAATAAGACCTGCATTTTAATATAGTCTGTGGACCAAATTTAATTTTCAATTTCAAATAACTCACAGGAATTATAGATGGAGGGTATCAGGCATCACATGACCTTGGCTATAATTTGGGCATCTTTACACTGCTGAGTCGAGCAGTGTTTTACAGGTTGAACCCAATCTGTAAGAACAACAAGTAACCAGGTACTAGCATCTGCTACCAGCTGGTCTTTGAGGCCAGGATAGCTCACAGCATTTCACCAGCAGGTGTCAGAGTTAACAAGCATTAATACACTCTTTGTTTTGAGTGTCATTACCTACTACCTTGGCAGTAGGTAATGGGGATCCAAAGAAATAAGTCAATGAATATCCTTTCTCTTATTGTGTCATTATTGTAGATGGCGTAAGTTCGTTGATGGCGCTCCACAGTGTGTTGACCTGAACAGTATGTCTGAACTGGGGCCGAACCTCAGCTACACAAACAAGAGGTAAACTCACACATTTTATGTATTTTCTGATTCGAGTCTGGTCAGGGTGGGACAGGGGTAGAAATAGACAAACTCAGGACAAACACCTGAAGGATTGCCGAGGAGATGAATCTCTGCTGTGTTTGTTTCTTTGTCCTCAGTCCAGCCGCTAACCTGCACTACCTGAAAGGCTTTTCCAGCCGAGTGGATGCCTGGAGGAGTTACGCAGAGCTGGAGGTGGTTTTTGCCCACAGTGGACACCAGAACAACATTGCCAGTAAGACACAAAACCAAACATATTCAAACAAAATCTTTTTGCAGTATCAAGGCTGACGCTGAACGACTTATTTAGAAAAAATCTTGTTGACACTCAGGTTGTATCCCACAGTACACAGGAGTGATCGAGATGTAGGCAGCACTGAGTGCATAATGAGTCATCTTTCTCAGGGTTTGTTAAGGCTCACTGGAAGGAGGACTGGTATTTTGGATACCAATGTCTGAATGGCTGCAATCCTCTGCTGCTACGTCAGACCCGCCTCCTCCCTCCAAACCTGTCCGTCACCTGTGACATGCTCCGCCCCTTCCTGCCTGAAGGCTCCTCCCTTGAGCAGGAGCTAGAGGTGAGCACCCTTTTCTCTGACTTACAGCTGTTTTTGTGCTCTTCATCTGCTGTTCATCTGGATGTTCTGTATGTAACAGAAAGGGACAATTTACCTGTTGGACTATGAGGTTTTGGACGGCGTCCCAGCCAACGTAATCAATGGGAAGCAGACGTATCTGCCCACTCCGCTGTGCCTCCTCCACCTGAACCAGCAGGGACAGCTGCTCCCAATTGCCATCCAGGTGAGCTCCAGGTATTTGGATACGGGTGATACAGAAGTTTTTTTTGTTTGTTTGTTTTTGTTTGTTTGTTTGTTTTTTTTTTGAGTAAAAGTAGCAACACCACTTTAAAAATTCTCACTAAAAATACTCTATTACACACTAATACACTATTACAAGTAAAAGTCCTGCATTGAAAATATTAAAGTGAAAGTGCAGAAGTACTGTCTGCTAAATTTACTAGTATCAAGTAAGTAGTATCAAAAGTCAAAGTACTCATAAATCAGACAAATGACCCCTGTGAGTGTTTTGATACTGTATATTGATTACTAGATTATCGTTACTGATGTATTCATATATAATTAACATTTACTGCTGTATTTCTTTGAGGCGGAGCTGATTTGAACTATTTTATTTCATGGTGGGTACTCTCCAAAGAAGCTACTAACTAAAGCTGTCAAAAAAATGGAAGCAAGTGAAAAGTACATTTCCTTTCGAAATGTTGTGGAGTAGAAGTATAAAGCTGCACAAAATGGAAATACTGGAAGAACAAGTACCTTAAGTTTGTACTTGTGTATATTATGTGCGTTTTCAATCAACAATGTTCTCCTTCTTCAGTTGCAGCAGACACCCGGTCCTCAGAACCCGGTCTTCCTGCCCTCTGACAACGGCTGTGATTGGCTGCTGGCGAAGATTTGGGTTCACAACGCAGACTTCCAGTGTCACCAATTGGCCTCCCACTATCTGAGGACTCACATGATGGGGGAGCTGTGCTGCGTGGCCACACTGCGACAGCTCCCAGAGGTGCACCCGCTGCACCAGGTACACAAACTCCCTCATTTTGTAATGCTGGAAATCAGAATTAACAGAGCAGCTTTATTTGTTGCTCTGTAGCTGCAAGATTCAATATTCCTTTATTAGTCCAGCGAGGGGAAATTCCAAATTACAGCAGCATCAATAAAGCAAGTAATATAACAAGTACATGCAAAGTAAAAACAGCAAGTATATACAAAGAGTGGGAATTTTAAATAAAAAATAAAAAGAGACGTGCTAAAAAAATTGTAAAAAAAACAAAATTGCACTAGTATTTACAGACTGTTATGTACATGTTTTATTGCACAGCTTATTGCACAGATTATTTCACTGATTACTTGGAGCAGTTTTTGTTGTGTAGTCTGACAGCTGCAGGGAGGAATGACCTGCAATACTGCTCCTTCATACACTTAGGATGTAGCATCCTGTCACTGATGGAGCTCCTCAGTGCAGTGAGTGAGTGTGTGTTGGAGGGGGTCGGAGTCATTGTCTGTCATGGAGGACAGCTTGGCTGTCATCTTCCTCTCCCCCACCTCCTCCATCAGTTCCAGTGGGCATCCCAGGACAGAGCTGGCCTTCCTTATGAGTTTGTCTAGCCTCTTCCTGTCAGCTGTTGTGATGCTGCTCCCCCAGCAGACTACACCATAGATGTGGAAAATAATCAGATGTTTGCTAATGAGTCACTTGTCACCACCCAAAGTTTCTCAGTAGTTGTTTGGTCTCCAAATGTTCCCACATTAACACCATTCTTATGTGTAGCGTGCTGGTGCTTGTTATGTTCTTCTCTCTCCTGACTGCTTGTTTTTGTCCACAGCTGTTGATGCCACACGTCCGGTCTTCACTACAGATCAACTTACAGGCCAGAGCCTCGCTGCTGGCTGTCAATGGTGTCTTTGATAAGGTACATCATCACCTGGAACAGAGGTATTAAAGAGGAAGGTGTGGAAACTGGTGTGGTGCAGATATCTGTTCTTTTGTTGGGCTCTTCCCTCCAGGCGACTGCTTCTGGTCTGCAGACATTACCTGTTCTTCTTTCCCGGGCATCTGAGAGGATTCATTATCGATCCCTGTGTGTCCCTGACGACCTGATGGACCGCGGTGTGGACAAGCTGCCACAGAGTTACTACGCCCAGGACGCACTGAGAGTCTGGGACACACTGCACAGGTAAACAAACACACCTGAACCAGGTGATCAGACCAGGTGAGGGACACAAAAACACTGTTTCTGCATCTGAAATGAACACTTCCTGCATTATGTTGGGTTTTAATGCACAGAAGATGTGTGTATGTGTGTGTGTGGCAGGTTTGTGGTCAGCTGGGTGGACGTGTATTACAGTGGAGATGATGATGTGCGGCAGGACTCTGAGCTCCATCACTGGATCACCGACATCAACACACACGGATTCACACACGACTCAGGTGTGTGTGCGTGTGTGTTAGAGAGAATCTGTCCTCGCATGGTTTCGTAGAGAAGAAGCAGAAACTGTGACGAAGCTGTTTGTTTGTGTCTCCTCTTGTCCTTCAGGTTTCCCTCAGTCTTTCCAGACCAAAGCAGAGGTGTCCAAGTTTGTCACCATGATCATCTTCTCCTGTTCAGCTCTACATGCAGCGGTGAACTTCTCCCAGGTGGGTGACCTACAGCACATCACAACTTCCATCTTGCTTTTAATGGATTTGATCATCGCTGCGGTTTGATTCTCATTTGTCCCTCTTTGTGTCCTCCAGCTGGATTTCAGCCTCTGGATGCCAAACTGTCCAGCCTCCATGTTGCGTCCTCCTCCGCAGGTCAAAGGCATGGTGACGGAGGATGACATCATGTCCTTCCTGCCAGATGTGAACTCAACCTGTCGCGTCCTGATGGTGTTGTCTATGCTTACTCAGCCCGCCGCCAACTTTGTGAGCCCACCTACACCTCAGCAGGAAACAAAGACACAAAACACAGCTGATGACTTTACAATGAAAACCGGCCACATGAAACATTTCACATTTTATGTTTGTCCATCTCATGGGATTCATAATTCCAAACTTGCAAAATGTACTCTGTAATATCCAGAGTTCAAATCTTCAAACGTTTGTTGATTAACGCTGATTAACTGGTACACACGTTTATTATGAATTAACACAACAGTTTGCCTTATTTTTTACATATTGTGATAAAATATCGCTCAGACTGGCATTATTTTCTATTCTGATCATTTAAAATGTTTAATGTAAGTTTTAAGTATGTATTCATAAAATGTCGGATTTGGAAGTAAACCTCTGCCGTCTGCCCTGCAGGTTCCTCTGTGTCAGTACAAGGAGGCCATCTTTAGAGACAGTTCCCACCGCAGGCTGGTGGAGGAGGTGCAGGCTGAACTCAAGGCCATTTCTGATGACATCTCAGAGCGCAACAGCCAGTTGGAGCTGCCGTATCCTTACCTCTGTCCGGGCAGCATCGAGAACAGTGTGGCCATTTAAATCATGCCTTCAACATTATCCAACAGCAATGATTATTTAAAAAAAAAGGAGTGAAACAGTGTAAACAGCTGTATAATTATCACTGATTTCAATATAAACCTGATGAATCAGCTTCATTTTGTTGTTTAAACCTTAAACCTTCTGAGCAGTTTTTAATTACTGGAAAAATTAATTCATAATTCATTTTACTTATTTGCTAATTAGATTCTTGATATAAATCCTCTGACACAAAAACATCTGATGAGTTATTTCTACAAAAATCAACCTGTAGAGGGTTAAGATCCACCAATCACGTCTGCTGAGCTGAGAGGGAAAACACAGACACTGTGTGAAACCCAGCAGCTCGTTATGGAAATAAAGTAAAATGATTTGTAGTAAAAGTGCTTTTATATGCACAATCCCTGGAGACCGGAAAGCTGCAATTTTCGTAAGATAATTTCCTCTTGCTCATGTTCCACTGATGAAAATAAAGACAGAAGCAACATCTGAGCACTGCAGTAATCACACATTTATGTGCAGTTTGTGAGGAACAATCATTTGTGAAATGGTCAAAAGCTGCAGAACGTCACGATTCAAACATACAGAGCGGGACTTCAAACTGAATTATATTTGTTATTAGTATTTGATTTAAGTAATAAGTAGTTTAATTCTTACATATTTTAATTCTTACATATGTTGTATGTTTCTTTGTCTGTGTGTTTTTTTTTTTTTTTTGCATTCTGAAGGCACACCTGTCTAAATGAAACACTAATAATACAACAGCGGTACTGAAAACTACAGTAAAATGGTGAATTAATTACCATGGATTCAAATGAGGTTTTTGACCCCAGACTCGTGAGTCGTGAAGCTAACAGACTAGCCTCTGTTAGCTCAAGCAGCTAAGAGCTAGCTGCTGCAGTATGGTTCATCGGGCCAACCATCATTTATCTTTTACCAGCAATTATTACTCACAGTGGAGAACTATGTACGCATTATCAATAATTATGATGCCACTTCTGAATGTCTTGACAGCTTTGACATGAATGTCTGAACCACATTTCATCACAAGCCATCCAACAGTTGTTGAGCTATTTTGGTCTTCAGAAAAGTGGTGAACAGGCCATCAATATGGCTAAAAATACTACAGAGTTTGTTTTCTGAAGTATTCAGAAAACATGCCTGATGTAAACAGTTAAGATTGTGAAATGAAGGCAACGGAAAGCTGTGATCAGGTGTTATTTGACATCACATGATATCAAACATGTCGATCAAGTGTTGAAACCTGTCGATACTGATTGTGAACAGACTGATAATAACACTGAAATAAAAGGTGAATTCAGCAACTTCTTCTTTCCATGTGATTATTTCTGTCCTCACTTGAAAACTGATGTTCTTCCTCTAACACTTCAAGTGTCCCTTTACATAATACATCACATTAATATTTCATTTAAAGCGTGGACTGTACACTCTGTACAGTGTGCAGTGTCTTGTCTCCTGTTCCTGTTTCAGTTAAAAAGCTTTTCCGACAGTAACCTGATGCAGCAGGTTACATCAAAGCTTCATCTTCATTTTCAAGGGACTTTATAGATCAAGAGAAGCTCGAGTCAAGATTTTCATCCACTCTGCAGATTCATCCAGTGTTTCGGATGCATCTGTGTTAAAACAATTCAGTTACACCTCCCGTCGTCTTTACTTCTTGCTTTTCAGTTTTTGTTTCCACCGATTCATTTTACAAAAAAAAAAAAAAAAGTGTTTTCCTCTCCTCACTATGTTCCTTCCTTCCCTCCTTGCTTCCTTGCTCCCTAGCTGACGGGATCCACCACCAGGACTTTGCACTCCCTCTTGGCAATCTTGTCCAGCGACAGCAGCGTTTTGTCCTGCGGTGGCAGGTAAAGTGGCCGACCTACCGGAGAGCCAACAGGAGGAGTGATGGCACGCCGCTCCATGGCACTGCCCGTCCTGACACACACACACACACACACACACACACACACACACACAGACATACATATCTGTATATATGTACATTATTCTATAGTTGATTTTATTCTGTACCATTTTTTTATTTTCTATTTCTTGTTTTTCTACATCTCTTTTTTTTTTCCTGCTGTCTGTAAATGCTAAATTTTCCTGGCGTGGGATCAATAAAGCTTAATCTTACTCAACTGAGTAATTACAGAGACAATACATTTAATGTTGAACCTCATCACCTTCATTGATTTTTGGAAATATCTGCTTATTCTGAATGTGATGCAGCAACGTGTTTCAAACAAGTTGGGACAGGAGCAACTAAAGACTGGGAAAGTAGTGGAACGCTCCAGAAACACCTGTTTAGATCAAATGATTGTCAATGATTGTCTGTGTGGTACCTCATGATGTGGGATCGAGATGGCTGCTGGTGGGAGAAGGACTGAGATCGACCCAGACTGGCCTGGTGCCGGTCCAGCAGGTCTCGAACCGCCGGGCTGGACGGGCTGTTTTTACCTGGGTGGTGACGGGAGAAGGTGACACAGTCAACACAGGAAAACTCTCTCAAATTTAACCTGGAAAAACTAAATTAGAAGCAGAGTGGTGTTTTGTTCTTACGTGACAGTGGCCGAGCATCAGGTGGAGGGTTGGTCACCGACGCCGTGAACTGCAGCTTCAGCTTCATATGCTGACTCAGCTGCAGAGAGAGAGTTAATCAGAGGAGGAAACAGAAGAGAGCCTGATTTTTGTGAGGTGAAGAAACATCTGAACATCAGATGTTAAGTTATATATGAATTACAAGACTGAAGAGACTGTAACAGAGGAGTTCCTGCTGTAGAAGCTGTAAAAGCTTTAAGATGGTCCTGATTTTGAACCTCAAAGATTCTAAGGTTAAGACTGGTGTCTCAAGTTTCGACAGTATGCTGTACTCTCAGGGGTCCATTAAGAGTTTTAAAAATCTGAAGATGCAGCATGACTTGAATATCAACCACATTATAGATTTCTTCAACTTCAGCTTGGGAGAATTCATGAGAGCTACAGTGGAGAACTTAATGTTCCTCCAGCTGTTGGAGATGGTGTGGGTCCTCTGAGGCAAATCATTATCATTTATTCTGGTCTAGCCCATTATTAAGAGGCAGGAGCAGGAGGATCATAGAGATTTACAAAAAGTGGTGCAGCTTGATTTTACCTTTAAACTGTATTTGAGCATCCTGCCATCAGGATGACACCTCTTACAAAGGTTTTGAAAATACGGGAGAGTAGCATCTTATAATTACACTTGTTCGTCTTGTTTAATGTGAATTTCTTAAGTATCATAAAGGTTCAAGGTTTTTTATTCTAACTTGAGTGGTTTGTGCTTCAGAGTCAAAGTACCTCATACAATCCTGGTTTGAGGATCTGAAAGGCCACGCTGAAAGACAGAGTGCTGCCTTTCCGACAGTGACCGAGGTTACTGAGAGGAGTGTGACAGACCACAGCAGCCAGTGCCGTGTCCTCGCCCTGTCCACGACCTGAAAACACAGGGTAAACACACACACACACACACTCGGGTAAAAAAAAAAAAAAAAAAAAAACAATAAAATAATATCTGATCGGTTGCATCCTTTGAGTCGAATCAATCAAATCTTCCTCATTAAATTAATCTTCCTCAACATCTGCTTTAACTTTAACTCTCAAAAAAAAACCTTTGAAGATGGCCAAACCAGACAAAATGTCCAAAATGCTCTAACTCCCAAGGTCCAAAAATGACTGGTCCTCACAAAGCATACAATAATACACACAAACACATGCACACACACTGACCCTCTGGAGTCCAGACAAGTCGAACAGCCAGGAAGTCCTGCAGGTTGTTGAGCAGCACGTATTTGACTCTGAAGTGTTCCTTCACCCTGACAGTGCTCGGACAGCTGGCCGTCATGACGAACCGCGGTCGGTCCAGACGGATGCTGGGTAACCTGTGGGGGTTGGGGAGGTGTAGAAGGTGTAGATTTGACAAGTCAGGGCACATACCTGCAATATCAAGGAACAGCGAAATATCCGAACTTGTATGTTCAAGAGAAGTACCCTGCTGTCGGTGCGCATAGCATTCCAGCTAAGAGTCTTCTCCTGGTTTTGATCAAATTAAGGATATGATGTTTGCATGAAGTTTAACCAAACTGAAGGAGCTTGTGTCGTTAAATGTTTTTAAATCTAAAATGAAGGACTTGGAAGCAGTTTCTATGGGATGTCGATGTTTTTAGCTTGACGTTTGTACAAATTACTCCCAGAAACTCTCGTCTTGATTTCTAGATAGTTTTTCTTTATGCAAATTTTAGTGCTTGTGAATTGTACTTTGTCTCCTTGTGTGTCTCTGTCTGCAACTTTGTGTTTTTGCTGCTGCCCGTCTTGGCCAGGTCTCCCTTGAAAAAGAGATTCTTAATCTCAACGGGACTAACCTGGCTAAATAAAGGTTAAATAATTAAAAAAAATAAATAGCCAATCCGGTTGTCCATGTGTCTGATCCTTACCTGTAGTGTGTGTAGATACAGTTGGTGAAAGGCATCTTGGGAGTTGACCACTGCAGCACAGCAACCAGGGGAACCTCCAGTCCCTGAAAATAACACAACACACATGCTGAAAATTGGAATGGCATATTATGACCACAAGAGGGAGCCCATTCCTTTGAGATACAGGATATCCAGAAGTTCTGCAGTCTAGTCATGAAACTTGAACCTGGAGCCATATATCCACCAAAGTTTCTGTGTCAATGTGTCAACAGTCCACAAAGATCACTACTTGAATCCTCAACATGCAGGACATGACTGGAAGATGATAGACAACACAGACGAACAGCGTCAGGGTTTAAATCTGTCTCAAGGTCGATGGTTCACACAAATCAATGATTTTCCAGTAACTGCAATAGAATATTTATGTTTCTTGACATTAATCACGTTATGTAAAGAAAGCAATCTAGATTCTCATATTGCCATAATTGTGCAACTTCTTTTTAGTTTTACCACAAAAATCTGACTGAATAAGAATCTCCTTTTCAAGAGCGTCCTGACCAAGACAGGCCCAACAATGAGTTACAGATAACAGCATAAAACAGAAAACACAAAATTTGTTACAAGATCAGATTTAACCAAAATGCAAATGAAAATCAGACATAAACCACATAAAAGCATCTTTACAACAACCACACAAACATGTCCGAACCTCGTTGGAGTCATCTTGTGGCATGTCGTTGAGGTGCAGTTGGAACAGGAAGTCATGTTCCTCCAAAGCGCTGAGCATGCTGGGAAGGAGGCCGGCAAGACTATCCACTCTGCAGAAAGACGCCATGCCAACCTCACCTGACTGGTGGCTGCAGAGCAGGAAAGGAAGCAGTTTGAGCACCATCAGTTCAAACCCTCAAACTCATATTTTAAAGACTGACATGTAATTTATGCGTAATTTAACATAACAGAATTTAACAGCAGGAACAAAACATTAAGAACAGAAACAGAGCTAGTAACGTAACATAACAACATCATTTAATAATAAGTAATGCAACAGAAGGTAATGCAGAAGGTAACACGTTACATAATAAAAAGTAATGTAACAGAAGATAATAGAACAACAAAGTGAAACGTGATGGATCAATTACATAATATAACATGACAGAAGTCAACTTCGCATGAACGCACACGTTTCTGTACGTACCACACATTGTCCACCAGCAGCACGGAGCCGTCTGGCATCACGGGAAGGTAAGAGGCATTGAGGTTTGGTAAAATCCGGACATCTCGAATACTCACCTCCTCCTGAGAGGACTCGTTCAACACTAACAGAGGGACAAAGTAGGTTTGTATTTTGTTGAATTCCCTGAAACTGTTCAAACCTCTGGAGCAAAGTATGTGAAAAATAATAAAATAAAATGATATTGGAAGAGTTAGGGTTTGGATTATGTGTTCCTCTCCTCCTCTGTTCATCACACCATGGCCATGCTGATCTGAGCCTCATAATAACAGCATGAGAAGTGATGATCTCCTACCTTTCAGGACGGCGAGGTGCCTCCCGGAGACAGTCATCTGCTTACAGCGGACGGTGGGAGGAGGCAAGACGGTCAGAGTGGTGCTAACTGTGGATGAGAGGAACTGAAGGTTTATTAAAATACACATACAGAGTTTGTCCCATATTCTAGGGCTGCAACTAATGACTATTTTCATAATTCAGCTGGTTTTCCAACTTTTATCATGTGAGGCTGCAGTATTTAGGACAATATACAGATACAATATGTATCGTGTAAACGTCTACTGTTGGACTGGCCCTGAAACCTATCAGGGATTTATTGACCTGTTTAATGTCCACTTTTGGGCTTTTTCTGTGTTTAAACATTTTCAGTGATACACTTCCTAGTTTTGAAATACACCAGTTTCATGTGATGTCACGATTTGAATGACTGAGTGATAAACAAACTTGGACTTCATGAAGGGGGTACACTGCTCCTCCTGAGTCCACAGCTGGTACTGTCAGTACCACATGATATATTTTTATTAACTTTTATGTATGAACTTGTAGCTCTAACTTGGACTGGTTTGAGTTTTAGACCTCAAGCGTGAGGAAAGTGTGCGAAAAATCTGGTCCTGACTCCTTTAGAGGGACATGTGAGGGTTTCATGGTGAAGGTTAGGGGCTGTGAAATAGATTATGTTATAAGGGTCTTCACAAGTATAAAAGTACAAATGTGTGTGTATGTGTGTGATACCCTGAGCCTTGAAGGTGTTCAAGTCATGTCTGAAGGTGTGTGTTGGTTCTCGATGCTGCAGGACGCTCAGGTAGCCGAGTTCCTGCACCTCCGCTTTCTCTGCCTCCCTCTTCCACACTGTGACCATCACCTGAACACACACAAACAACTAAATCAGCACACACCCAGGTCTCTCTACATTAGTCAGACTCTGGAAAATTATACATTAGCTTGAAGCTTGCTAGAAGCAAAACCCAGAACATCATTTTGAGTTTGCAAACAGCTTCCACACTTAACAAAATGCACCAAAGTCTGAGGGAAAACAGAAAGACCTCTCAAATTGTTCCAAGTGTGAAAAAGCTGTAAGATCATACATCCAGAACAAGTCAGACAAACAGATGTTCCTCCTGACCTTCACTTTTAGGGTGCTGACAGGGAGTTTGTCCAGAGAGACGGTGAGGGGGAAGATCACTTCCTCCGTCAAAACCACCGGCTCGTCCAGAGGAGACTGAACATAGAGAAACAACACAGAAATACAACAATACCGCAATCCATCTGGTAGATTTCGAGATACTTCACAGGATATGTTGAACCTTTGACCTGCTGGTGGTGCTACAGGATAAGTCAGGAGGACACCAAAGTAAGCAGAATTCACCTTCTGGGGACCATGAATGTCTGTATAACATTCCATAGCAATCCATCCAACAGTTGTTGAGATATTTCAGTCTGGACCAAAGTGGAGGACCAATTGACTGACTCCTGCCACATTTTTCAACATAAGTATGAAGCCCCACCTGAACAGGTGCCCTTCGGAACTCCCTCGCCGCTGTCCCAGATGAGTTGTGGATGAGCAGCGGCTTGCAGTCCCTGAAGCTTCGACATCGGGAGTCCACCCTGCTGCCAAGCGCTGCAATGGCTGCCTCCGCTGCAGCAATGTAATCCTCCTCGCCGTCCTCGTTGGCCTCGTCCCCACTGTAGTCGTGGTGATGCTGGTGGTGGTTGCCTCTATGGCGGCTACTCTCACCTGGACTCACGCTGGCCACAGCGCACAGAGAGCCAGCCAGCTCCCTCCATGCCCGGCTACTGGCCAACTCTGTCCCAAAGCCTGCTGCAGTGCCATCAGCTGCCCCTGCTCGAAAATAATGACACGCACATATAAATTCTTATGAGAAACTTCACTGGCTACATTCATTCAATAATCACTGGCCCCTAATGGTTTGGTCCAGTAGTGTCTGGAGTTTTAACAGCTCTGCTATGGTGCAATATTCTGTTGCCATTTACGTACTGTTTGGTCCAGAGTTCACCAGAGTTTTAACCTTACTTTGGTCCAGTAGTATAAGGGGGTTTTATTTTTTGTGGATAATATCTATTTCAAGAATAAAAACAAATCAGTATTTCACTTCAGATCACGTGGTGCAGCTTATTAGAATGATATCTATGATGTCAAGGAAGCCTATTGGGTTTAGTGTTATCATATTTTCTTCTCATGGTTCTACAAAATGCATATGAATAATAGGCAGAATTCATTCATTCATTCATTCATCTTCTTTACCCGCGCATCCCATTTCGGGGTTGCGGGGGGCTGGAGCCTATCCCAGCTAGCAATGGGCGAGAGGCGGTGTACACCCTGAACCGGTCGCCAGCCGATCGCAGGGCTACATATACAGACACACAGACAGACAACTCACACACTGACACCTATGGACAATTTGGAGACCAATTAACCTAACGAGCATGTTTTTGGTCTGTGGGAGGAAGCCGGAGTGCCCGGAGAGAACCCACGCATGCACGGGAAGAACATATAGGCAGAATTCGATAAATAAAAAGATGACGAAAGGTTCATGGGTAAACCACAAATTCATTTTGATGCTACTGTAGAATTCCCCTCCATGTTAAACAGATCAGTGTCTTGCTTTGAATTGTGAAGAAAATAATAGAATAACATTGTTTTTAGGGGAGGGCTCATACTGCGAGTCCGCACATGAATACTGTTAATGTTATTAGGAATATTAAACAATAGCATCTATACTCGTAACGTTATCAGCGCTGTAATGATTAAAACAAACGCACAGTAGCTGCCAGCGTGAATTTAACAGACACACACACAAAGAGTGGCTCATCTTTCTCCTCTCCACCCTTTCATCAGAAGCCGGTCGGGATCGTATATCCTCAGGGCTCTCCCCCCTCCTTACCGGGGCCGCGCTCGGTTGGCGTCGCCCCACCGTCTCTGCAGCGCAACACCAGGAGGAAGCGGACTGTCTCGCCCAGGTAGAGGTGACTGCGGCGCGGCAGAGTGCGGTAGCGCGCCGGGTCCGACAGATCCGTGATGGGCACGGCCGGAAAATACATGAAATACTCGCACTGCGACTCCATCATCTGCACCATGGCGACAACCGGAGGAGGCTGCGCGAGCAGGAGCAGGACCAGAGTCAACGCGGAGACACAGAAACAATAAAACACTCACTTCCTGTTTTCATTTTCAAAGTAAAAGCACGGTCATTGTCTGGGTTACGCAGATGTGGAAAAGTTAGACTATTGCGCCCCGTAGTGGTCATGTTATTGTAGTATGGAGATATTTTCCTCATCTCTCTTAAAAAGACAGGCATCACAGCTTAAAAGGTGGAGGAAACAGAATAATTTTGAAAATACTGGCAGGCCACATGTACAAGTAAAACACTGCATAAACATTATAATAAAGTAAAACTGTTGAGGCTTCATCATCATCATCATCATCATAGACTTTTTGTCTTTTTAATATTATTTGTTCTATTTAGACCTAAATCAGCTTAATGTTAGTCCTTTATAGGGTACACAATGTGTACAAAAATCAGCAAAACAGCTTTCTATAACACCTATACACCAATATATAAAAAAATGTTGTGTGATTGCAGAATGACATCTGTAAAACGAAAAACATTTTTGTATAACTTTGGTATTCTTGGATTTCTTCTCTAGTCTACATCATGTGCATCCCACCAATATGTCTCTCATTTGAACAAATAGTTGAGCAGCAAAACTGAATGAAACACTCTCTGAAGCAGCAGAGATGTTTAAACTTCAGACCTCATCAGTGATCTGATATTTAGTTTTATTATTTTATTTTTAGAATTATTTTATGTGAGAGTCATGATGAACGGTACTTGAGGGTGGGTCGATGAGGTCAAGGTCAAGATTAAACTTCTTTGTAGGGCGCTTTAAAAACAAAACAGGTTAGAGCCATAGTGCTTTACAAGAAACATAATTGAGCCCAATGATTATTCCAAAGATTATCACAGAACGCAGAAGATCACAGATGAGATCTTTTAGTGGAGCCTGCTGTTCTAATGTTTTCAGGGAGACTATTCACGCATCTCGGTGCGGCCACTGAGAAGGCCCTGTCTGCAAGAAGTTTTCAACAAGATCGTGGCCTGGTTTGAAGTCTGCATAGTCTGGCTGCAGAATTCTGAACCAGCTGTAAGCAGAATAGAGGCTTGGTTGATGGCAAACATAGGGAGCTGCAATAAGGAAGTCTTGAGGATGTTAGCGCATGGGTGACTTTTTCTAAAACATTAGGCAATAAGAAAGTCCTGCTTGTTAACTTGCTATGGTATTTTGAAGTGATTACATAACTGGTTGGTGCTGGAGGAGTTTGAGGGGTGGAACAGCATGCTATCTGTCTTGTTTTCATTTAAATGTACAAAGTTATTGGGCATCCATCCTATAATATCCTCCAGACATTGAGCAAGGGCAGTAGGTCAAATCTGGTCATTGGGTTGGATGCAGACCTGACCGCCCATTCTCCCAGGATTCTCCCATATTCTACCCTTCTCTCACACTATCTAATCTGAAGTATTTTTAACCTTTCTAAGTCAAGTAAAACATAGGTTGACTGTAACTGTGATTAGAGGCACAACCACCTATTTGATGTATCTGCTACATTGTAGCCTAGCCGAAGCATATGGATGGAAAATAGGAGGGGACCAAGGAACAGTGATAGAGAAGGTCCTGTCTGTGATATAAGAATGAAACTAGTCCAGAGCTGTGTCACAGACTCCAATACAATGAAAATGTTCTGGATACACACAAATTCTGCCCTCAGATAGCCATGATCAAGGTGCTGCAGTAGTCGAAGTCTGAGGCCAAGGTGGACCTCGGGTGGAACCACATTATATGGTTTCATTTTCTGAAATGACACAGAAAGAATAAATATAATGATAATTTCTAATGCAGTTTTTGTGTATTTGCTTTTCATTTGAGTTGAAAATGAACAGGTTTATGTTAATTGGCTCTTGCTCCACTCTGAATCTATCTTGTCCCAATCCTTTTCTTTAAATAGGCCACGGTTTCTTCACTAAAGAATGAAGTTTACTACATGTCTAATGCTTCTATGTTTGAAAGCTTGGCCTCCTCAGTTGTTGACAGACACCAAACACCTTTGATAAATCAACAGGATATCATAGTAATAAGTGAGTAACAGACAGTGTTAAGCCAGGTTTGAATGTCATAAATGATTATCATATTACATCATGCTATTATGGCGTGTGTGTGTGTGTGTGTGTGAAAAAGGAGGGGGCAACACATGTCCCGAACAGGCACATCATGAGTGAATGTGCTTCAGCAGAGTTGACATTTCGACCTTAAATTTTCTTTTGTCACAAGCTTTTATCAATATTCTGTTTAGACATGTACACATTAACAATTTTCAAGTCATTATCTAGAGAGTCTAAATACGCCGTCCAGGCTATAACAATTGAGGACAGAACGAGGGTATCATAATACATCCTAACAGGCTAACGCACAATATCAATAACCTTATGTGAGCTGAAGAAAAACAAAAAATTAGTTTGCAAACAATCTGAGTTGAGTTAAGTGTTTAAATACATTAAAATGTACACGTAGATTAAAAGCCTTTTTGTTGAATGTAGAATGAAAAAAGAATTAATGAAAAATAAAGTACTCTTGCAAGATGACACCACATTTATTTTATTATATTGTAATAACTAATACAGACATTTTTGATTTAGAGCAATTTCAACAAACTGAGCTTTGTTTCAAATCAATATACATCTCTCAAACAACATTAATGCTTGATGATTCAGTGGAGCCTAGACTGAGACCTTAGTGACTGTGACAACTGACAGTTTATATCGACAGCATAGATGGCCAATGAGGATGGGTCTGATGTTCTGGTCTCTGATGCCATAGATGAGAGCACTCAGACATCTGGGAAGAAGGATTACACACACATATAGAATGTTCTTGATGCGCAAAATTGTTATTCTGTCAACAACTTTTGTGATAGCGAAAACCAGAGGACTGTGTATCGTTGAAGACAGACTGAGGAACAGCTGCACCAGATGCAGCAGCAGTGTGTTACGAGCCTTACGGGCTGAAGCTTTGTCTGTGGAGGCTGACCTGGCTGCTACCATCACACCAATATATGAAGAAGTGACTGCCACACCAGCTGATACAAACAGACAACAAGTGTAGACTTGGTCATAATTGTTAGAAACTGGGCTAAGCAGCATATTTTCTATGGAACACAATTCTTTCATCTGCAGGTTCTCAAATAGGAAATCTAACAGTAAAAGAACTTGAATGAGGACATTTAAGGAAGTGACGGCCCAAACCACAACGATAGCCACCTCTGTGTTTCTGATGGTGATGATGGTAGCATGTCTCAGTGGGTAGCAAACAGCCACATATCTCTCCAGAGACATCAGCACCAGTGTGAGAGGGGAAACATCATTTGTGAGGATGCAGAGCATGGTGAGAACACCACATACAGGATATGTCAGCATTACTCTACAAGCAGACAGTATGTACAGTACCTGACTCAGTGCCATCTGTGCAGTGTCTGCAAAAAGGAGGTTAAACAGAAGTACGTAACGAGAGGTCTCACGAAACACCAGTTTACTCCTCAAGGTGAAAAACATGGAGGCATTAATGCAGAGAAACACACAGCATGACAATATAATTGGAGCAGAAAACAGGAAAAGTTCGACGAGGCCTCGGTACTGCAGTCCATCAGTGATGTTTGTCTGAGATGAAGTGGCATTTGACATTATTAGAGAGGCATTTATGGGACCCCCTCAAAATCAGCACGGGATATATGAAGGGTTTTATCCAGGTATATAGTAAACTGCAGTTATCTACTTATAACAGAGAAGCTCAAATAATCTTGTATAGTCCACTCTTGGAATAGTAAAACTCCATTGTCTTTGCAGAGATGTCTCTCAAGTTCACATGCAAAACAAAATGCTCCACATACATTTTCCCTGTGCCAGCAGTTACCAGGTTAGATGCTGTGTTTGAGTCTATGTGAGCAGAACTGGTCTGCAGGGTTTCATGGTCCTCACAGGCCTTTTAAGGATTCAGTCCTCACACCCACTTCACATGATATTCTATTGTAAGCATCTGACGACATTATGGAAAGGATCCCTGCAGAGATAGGCCTTTTTTCAAGAGTAATCATAAAGCACACTTTATTCAAATGTGACAAAAACAAAAAAATAAAACTCACCAAACCCTTCTTGGCTCATCTTTTCATTGTTTCAACAATCAACACTAATTCTGGTTTGGCTGAAATAAACTCTTCATTCACAGAATCAGTAGAGAAGGAGGGGGTGCTGACAAGAGAGAAGCAGGGTGGGAAACAGCATGTAGAGCCTGAATACTTTCATGTCGAACTTGGGAATTTTTTTTCACTGGACATTATTACCAGAGAGATTTAAACATGTTGGATTTTGACAGATTTTCACATAAAAAAACAAACCAAAAAGAGTAATTACTGCACAACAGAAACTCTGGTTTTGTGACTTCTGTCTGTCTTCAGTGCAGCCGCCTTGCTGCTGCTGTTTTGTTTTTTCTTTCCACAATCACATATTGATTTCCCCAATTAAATTTATGCTTTTTTTTTTTTTTTTTTTTTTTTTTTTTACAATTCAATTACATATTTGATTTAAGAATTTTTGTTGACAGCTATAGAGATCACATTGCTGTCTGCTGAGCACAGCCAGACCTGATCTTCCAATGTGCCTCTCCACCAAAGATTGTCCACTTATCACTTAACTTTCCATTATTACCATCCTTGAGTCCAGACAGGGCCTATTTTATGAGCCAAAGGTCAGGTGAGCAACAAGTTTTACAGAAGTTCATCACTTCTCTTCCAAAGATGTAAAACTGTGCATCTGCAGGTCATCAGACTACAATTTGAACCTGTTGTTAATCAAACTATCCCTCACTCTTACTGCTTCTGCTTCTTTCCAACAGTGTTGGGATTCTTGGACTGGAGTTTATTCTTTCAATGCATTGAAAATATATACATAGATTAACAGCCCTTTTCGTATATTAGAAAATGACAACAATGAAAAAACACTCAACTCAAATGCATTATTTGCAGAGTAGAAATAATTCAAAAAGAATATAAAGTAGTCTTGCAAAACTCAAGCATGTTTATTTTACTGTATATTAATAATTGATGTAAACGCTTTCAATTTAAACCACAATATCATCAGCAGGTTTGTGTGTTAACTGATATTCTGTGTTTAAAATTTCAAGAAAAAAAAAGCTTTTTTTCAAATCAATATACGTATCGCGCGTGCCTCACAGCAAGGAGGTCGCTGGTTCAATCCCCGGGTTGGGCAGGGCCTTTCTGTGTGAAGTTTGCATGTTCTTCCCGTGCATGCGTGGGTTCTCTCCGGGCACTCCGGCTTCCTCCCACAGACCAAAAACATGCTCATTAGGTTAATTGGTGACTCTAAATTGTCCATAGGTGTGAGTGTGAATGGTTGCCTGTCTGTGTGTCTGTCTATGTTGCCCTGCGATCGGCTGGCGACTGGTTCAGGGTGTACCCCGCCTCTCGCCCATTGCTAGCTGGGATAGGCTCCAGCCCCCTGCAACCCCGAAAGGGATACGCGGGTGTAGAAGATGAATGAATGAATGAATATACGTATCTTTGATGACAGTGCGATAGCCTCTCTCTAACCCTCCCTTATGCTTTTACCTCTCTGTAGCCTTGAAGCATCTTCCAGGCCGTTAGTTGGTTGGCGGCACCTTGAGAGGGTGGAACTGGATGATATAAATAGGGCGGCCATCTTAGAGGCCCTCTTTCTGCCCTGGGCAATTCAGTTTGTGTTACGTTTGTCCCTTTATTACCACTCACACATATGTCTGCTCTACACCACTGATAAGTAACATTCACACAGTTTAGGTTGTGTTATGTTTAGTTAAATAAATGTTTTGTTGCACTACATCGGTGTGTGGACTCTTCTCCTTTTGTTGTGAACCTTTGAGTCAGGTTCATAACAAACTGACAACAAGTGTAGACTTGGTCATAATTTTTAGACATTGAGCCAAGCAGCATATTTTCTATGGAACACAATTCTTTCATCTGCAGGTTCTCAAATAGGAAATCTAACAGTAAAAGAACTTGAATGAGGACATTTAATGAAGTGACAGCCCAAACCACAACGATAGCCACCTCTGTGTTTCTGATGGTGATGATGGTAGCATGTCTCAGTGGGTAGCAAACAGCCACATATCTCTCCAGAGACATCAGCACCCGTGTGAGAGGGGAAACATCATTTGTGACATTGCAGATCATGGTGAGAACACCACATACAAGATATTTTAGCATTACACTACAAGCAGACAGTGTGTACAGCACCTGGCTCAGTGCCATCTGTGCAGTGTCTGCAAAAAGGGGGTTAACAGAAGAACGTAACGAGAGGTTTCACAAAACACCAGTTTACTCCTCAAGGCATGAAAAACATGGGGGCATTAATGCAGAGAAACACACAGCATGATAATGAAAGTGGAGCAGAAAACAATAAAAGTTCCACCAGGCCCAGTACTGCTGTCCACCAGTGATGTTTGTCTGAGATGAAGTGGCATTTGACATTATTAGAGAGGCATTTATGGGACCCCCTTGAAACCAGCATGGGATATGTGAAGGGTTTTATCCAGATATCTAGTAAATTGTAATTATCTTAAAGTGCATTTAAGACATATGCCTATCAACCTGTTGGTGCAAGTATGACACACAAATTACCTTCTATAATATGAAAAATAAAACTCCATTGTCTTTGCAGAGATGTCTATCAAGTTCACATGCAAAACAAAATGCTCCACATACAGAAAACAGAAAATCATCCACATACGTTTTCCCTGTGTCAACGGTTACCAGGTTAGATGCTGTGTTTGATTCCATGTGAGCAGAACTGGGGCCTCATTTATAAAACTTGCTTACGCACAAAAAGGGGCTTGAAAGTTGCGTACGCAACTTCCTACGCAAAGGTTGTGATTTATAAAAATAAACTTAGCGTGAGAATGTGCGCACCGGTACGCCAACTTTGATGCTTGCGTACGAACATTTTGGAGACAGGGGAAACTGGCGGTGCAGATGGTGAGGTGGTGAATTGAAGCCAGATTGATCTCATACATTTAATGTCATCACATATCAGACTTATAGACCCGCGTAATCATAAACACCCAAGTCTGCAGTGTTATAGATGTGTTCCTTTAATGAGCCGTTAGGCCTACTACTGTATGCACAATGTTCATATATCATGCTTCCATCTTCAAATGATACAGAGCGGTGGATGGCACTGATGGATTAGTATTAATTGTGACAAGGTGTGTAACAATCATTCAATTTGCTGAGTAAGCATATAAATAGTGCGGTGACACTCGTGCGTAATGCTGCACAATGGATGCGCTGGCACTGCTGGAAGATCACGCAAATGGTAGGATCAGGATGGAGAGAAGTTTTAGGGACCACGGAGATTTGCTGGCCCATGATGATGACTGGCTAATAAGCCGATTTAGATTCCCTAGAGCGGTGCTCTTGGATCTATGTGCTGAACTGGGCCCAGTGTTAGATAGACCCACCCGCCGGAACCGCGCCATCCCGGTGCATATCCAGGTGCTGACCACTCTGGGGTTTCTGGCAACTGGCTCCTTTCAGTGGGAATTAGCCGACAGGTAAGTGTTTGATATGATTAATATTATATAATGTTACATTGTCTGTCTAAAGCCCCTTTTGGGTATAAATCAGTTAAATTATGTCCTTAGGTCTGGGATATTTGCAGCAATGTCCGGTTTCCCAAATATAATCGACGCAATTGACTGCACTCACATTGCTATAAGGGCTCAGAGTGAAAATGAATTTGCTTATGTGAATCGAAAAAATGTGCATTCACTCAATGTACAAATTATATGTACCTCGGACATGATCTTGACGAATGTAGTGGCACGGTGGCCTGGGTCAACACATGACTCATTCATCCTGACGCACAGTAGTGTAGGGATCTGTAGTTTCTGCCACAGATCGCTCTGTGGCACTGGAACTATTCACTGCGGTGACGACGTGCCGCCACTCTTTTTTTTTTTTTTTTATTGTATTCATGACGCCACTACCGTGACCACCAAACAAAATATCCTTTCTGGCCTCCATCTCACCCACAAGCACCTCAATTTCAGTCTCCGTAAAATTTCTTTTTCTTTTCTCTGCCATGATCGAACGTAAAACGCCATTGATCAGCAGGCATATTTATATGCAAAGTCATTCATGAGGTACTTTGCATTGACCATTCATGGTAAAATGTGGGTGTGTCGGAGGCGGGATGTGAGGTGAATCCACCTGCGCAATCTTTCAGGTGGAGTGTGATTTATAAAGGGAAAATTGCGTGCAGGTGTGAGTACGCACGTTTTATAAATCCGAATATTTTTTGGCGTACGCCATTTTCAGCTTTTGGGCGTACGCACACTTTTAGTATGGATTCTACGCAATGTTTTATAAATGAGGCCCCTGGTCTGCAGGGTGTCAAGGTCCTCACAGGCCACATAAGGGCCAATGTGGGCCAGTGCCACTATGATTGACAGCTGGCCCACCCTATCAGAAGTGCCCGGCATTAACTTGAAATTCAAGGAATGAAACAATAGCCCATAATAATATCATACAAAATTGTGTGAGATCAAGTTTGTTTCAATAAGGTATCATTATGTTACAAATATTTACAGAAATGCTTGTTGTGGCTGTGTTTTGGTATCTGCTCTGATTCTGCCTCTGTGTTTCTCCAGGGCTGGAGCGTGGCAGGGGCGGGGCCGATCTCTACTGAGGTGAGTCGCGGCCAGACACACCTGTCATTAATCCCCGCTCATCAGGACTCTCCTTTTTAAGCGGGCTTCTCTCACACTCTGGTGCCAGATGATCCTCGCTCATGTCTATGGTCTCACCTCAGAATGATCTCCTGATCCCTGCCACATGCCTCCAGCCGCCTTTTCCCCATGCAGTGTATCCTCATTAATCCTGTGAGCTTGTTTTTGTCTGCCTGTGTGCATTCCCTTTAACAGAGATTTTTGTTGCCTTACTAGTGGCTGTCGAGTTTCCCTCCAGCAGAGACTACGTTTTCTTCTGCCTGAGCAGCATCGTTTCCTTTGTAAAGAATTTTCTGTTGTTACTTTGAACAATAAACTTGAGTGAACTTTCCCTCTGCATTTTGGGTCCTTGCTTTCCCTGTGCACACATCACAATGCTCTTTTGTCCATTTTTAATATTCTGCGCTTCATTTTGATTGGGTAAAGCTATGTGGGTGGCCGCAGCGTGCATACATTAGCTGTGTCAACAATCGCTGGAAGCTTGCAAGAATGCTAGTTGTTAGCTGCGCTATTAACTGTTACACCACTACAAATATGTCAAAACAATCCCTGGTAGAGATGATGGACAGCTGTCCGCCAGATATTTTCCTGGGTGTCAACAAGTTGTTGAGAGTCATGATAACGCTTGCCATGCGCAGCAGAGCGCATCTTTTCCACCACCAGGAGAATTCACAAAAACCTGCGATCTTCCATGGGAACTTCTCGTCTTTGCCATTTGACACTTCTTTGTCACGAGCAAGAATTAACGGAGGGACTTGACCCCGAAGAAATACTTATACTAGGATATACAGTGCCAAGCCTAGATGTCTACGCCTTGTGTAGGCCAACGTGCAGGACAAGACCACATTGGACTACAACGGGTAGGAGAGAATAATTTCCAACCACAATTAGACAATTCACGTTGAGAAAAAAATAAATTATTGATTGATGCTGATTCAGGACAGTGATGGGCATCTCTCTCTCTCTCTCTCCCTCCCTCTCCCACCCTCCCTGCTTTCTTCCCAATTCAGTGGCCATCAGGACGGATTTAGCTTCAAGTTCATCTCTCTCTCTCTCCCTCTCTCTCTGTCCCTCAATCTCTGTCCCTCACACACACACACACACACACACACACACACACACACACATGCACGCACGCACGCACGCTCTCATGCACTGAACTCACACTCAGCCACACACGCACCAAATTGAACATCCCTGAAGTGGTTGTTGAACTCAGTAGCCTTCCTGGTCAGAAGTTGTTCGGTGATGTTTTGTTAGTTTGAGTAGTACCTTCAGAATCCATGTTTTAGGTTCAGGCTGTCTGACTGTTTTTTTTGTTGTTGTTGTTGCATGTTTACAAAGTGCTTCCAATCGCCTACAACGTTATTCTGGAGTACATGTTCAGGATCTGTAATGTTAAACAGTAATAGATTACTTAATGCTTTCACAATTATTTCTCAACACCCTGGTCCATGTCATTCTTTTTCCCTCAGTGAACATGGGAGCAGCATCTTTTGGAAGAATTATGATGACTGTAGCATTATCTACAACTTTTTTCCACAATTATTTTTTCCCTGTATTAAATGTTGTAAAAGGCCAAAATGTAATTTTATTATATATTAAAATGGAAAAGATTAAAAGAAGATTAAGCAAACGTGGGCGGTATTAATTATAAACATTTCTGTGAATTATTGGTTTTTGTATATGTTTGACTTGGGCAGTAAATATTTAAGTTGACTGGAATTGACCGCCGCCATTATGACGTAACACATCCGGTTGTAATCACAGCCGTCAAGGCAGCTGCGGCTGATTCGGCGTTGCATAAGCCGGACGCCTGCTTGTTTGATGATCACTCGCGGAGCATATCTCATTCATGGATTTTTAAACAACGCATTCCTTGGAGAGCGCAGCGAGGTACATGTTTGTGTGTGAATTGTTTTATTGTTATCATGTAGATATTTTTGATACATTGTGAAATATTTATCTTAAATGTTTATTTGCATGCATGTTTTTAAATCAGTTTCACAGTGGCGTAAGGAGTTCAACGAGATTAATAAAAGACCTTACGCATCAGTCAAATCTCACAAATCGTCATTCCAAGGGCTGCTACAAATGTTATTAATTATGGCCATGAAAGCATAAAATTCTTAAGGAAAAATTAGGCAAATTTATTTGTATTGCACAATTCATACACCAGGCAATTCAAAGTGCTTTACAGAAGCATAAAAATACATTAAAACCATACATTTCAAAGAAAGAAATTAGAAGAGAATAGAAAAATAAAAATAAAATACAATTAAAGGAAAATTAAAAACAGAAGCCAGTAAAAGACAGTAATTTAGCATTTAGAATGATAAAAGTCATTGAGCAAATATATTTACTTTAAGTAAAAGGTGAGGAGCGTAATAACTGAAAACTGCTTCACTTTGTTTGGTTCTCATTCTGGGAACACACAATAGACCTGTCCCTGATGACCTGAGAGGTCTGGATACTTCATAAGGAGTTATATGGAGTATATTTTGGTCCTAGACCATTCAATGCTTTGTAGTCCATTTTTCTGCTGTTTGTAAGGACTCGTGCAGCAGCATTTTGAATCAGCTGCGGTTGCCTAATTGATTTTTTGTTTAGGCCAGTAAAGACTCCATTGCAATAGTCCAACCTACTGAAAATAAATGCATGAACAAGTTTTTCCATGTGTTCTTTGGACAGACATCCCTTAATTCTGGTTATATTTTTCAGGTGGTAGTAGGCTGATTTGGTAATGAGCTTTAAATGGTTGTTAAAATTCAGGTCAGAATCAGTAATTACACCAAGATTTCTGGCTTTATCTGTTGTTGTCAGTGACATGGAATTAAGGTGAGCACTTATCTTTGATCTTTCATTTTTGGGGCCAAATACAATCACTTCTGTCTTATCTGCATTAAGCTGAAGAAAATTCTGGCACATCCACTCATTGATTTGATGAATACACTCACTCAGTGAAAGTAAGGGACTGTAGTCAGGTGACGACACAGAAATATAAAGTTGTATATCATCTGCGTAAGTATGATAAGAAATATTATGATGCTCCATAATCTGAACTAGGGGCAACGTAGATATTGAAAAGAAGTGGTCCGAGAATAGACCCTTGTGGCACCCCACACATCATCTTTTTTCGTTCAGACACATGCTCACCAATTGACACAAAGTAGTCTCTATCTTGTAAATAGGATTTGAACCAGTGTAGGACAGTGCCAGTAAGTCCCACCCACTTTTCCAGTCTGTCCAGAAGTATGTCCTGATCAACTGTATCAAAGGAAGCACTGAGATCTAATAAGACTAAGACTGAGGTTTTGGAAGCATCATTATTCAGATGTATGTCATTTAAAACTTTGATAAGTACAGTCTCAGTGCTGTGGTATGGACGAAATTCAGACTGAAATGCATGAAAAAGATTGTTCTGCATCATGAAAGCAACGTAATTTTTCCTAGAAAGGGAAGATTTGATATTGGCCTGTAGTTACTTATTACTGAAGCATCCAGATTAGTCTTAAGGTGAATTGGTGGAAAGAGGGCCTGTAGATGCATAACTCTTGACCTGAAAGAAAGATGCTTGCTGTAATTATATCCTCTCTGCATACTGCCACTAAAGAAATCAATATTGCTTGTTCTGTACCAAAATTTTAACCAAAGCTAATATTAGCTATCTGATTTAGAGTTAACCAAATTAAGCAGGTGTTTCTCACACAGTAGAAACTGCAGTGGAGGGACAGTAGCAAATGATGTGTACAAACAAGATATCCACTTGATTTGACTGCTGAAGCCTCATATCAGCTTTAGCTAAACTTAAGAAAGCATTTTTGTGTGGAAAGAAAACTCTCAGTTTCGTCCACTATCTCAAACATTGGAATAGTGTTATGAGGAGAGACCTTCACAGCCACTATGGACAGGAGAAAAAATTACAGTGACTAAAAACTTTCAATGTACATATGGACATGTATTGTTTAAAGACAGACTTGACCTTTTTTTATGATGCGTTCCATGTTTCCTAGACTGTGACCTCAGCTTTGGCTGGAATAATGTAGAGTTTCAGCTGACAGCATAGATGGCATATGAGGATGGGTCTGATGTTCTGGTCTCTGGTGCCATAGATGAGAGATCTCTCAGCCACCACCTCCTCAGTAGTGTGATCCACTCCACCATATCCATGATGCAACAGTACCTTCACAACCTCACATTTTAACAACAAACAACAACAAACATTTTAAGCTTCATGAAGGAAGAATATGTGGCAGAGATGTTTAGTGCATTAGATAGTATAAGTGTACATAATAAAGTGAGTAGGTAGTATGATTTCATGTCACCACTGAGGAGTATCCCTGAAATAGGGCTGGGCGATATGGCTGAAAACTGTATCACGATATAAGTGTTTTATATCGGTCGATATCGATAATTATTGATGTTTTTTATGACCTATTTAAAATAAGGACCAGGAGATAAATACATTAAATTTAAACATTTTTATTTGAAATTTAACCTTCCTCTGATTATAATCCCCTCAACTATCAAAGCAGAAAGGAAAGGAAATGTCAACACAACCATGGAAAACACTCAAATAATAAATGTCAATAAAAGTCTAAAATCACAATGAACACTCAACAATTATATCTTAACATTAAGGTGCAAAAATAAAGAATAGGTAACAGATGCTTAATAAAGTCTAACAAAATAGTGCAAAGTGTAAAAATGTAAACACAGAGAAACCTGAGAACTTTTTTTCTGCAGGTTTAGTGCCAGGACGTTCACAAGCTGATTAATCTTCTGATGAAAAAAGTGTTTTAAAATATGTGCAATGTTTTATAAACATAGGAGAAATTAAAATAAACTGAGGTTGACTTTACATCTGTAACACAGAAAACAAATGGCAGTCTTAGAAAAGTACTTTCGGCCCGGTATAACATTGAGGTCAAGCACGTGTAAGAGATTTTTATAACCTGGCTTCTCCACAGTGCTAAGCGGAAGCATGTCTTTATCTATATGATATGCCACTGCCTCCGTTATGTCTTTGTGCCTTTTAGATGATTTGTCATAAGGCACTGAGGCAGAGCATCTCTGCATGGTGGTCTGCTGCTTGTGTGGTGGTGCTGCGGTAGCAGATGCTGTTGGACGCTGGCGAATACGCTGCGCTCCGAAGGGTGAGCGCGGCTAAGGTGGTCAAACAAGTTTGTGGTATTGGTGGGGACAACGGTCTTGCATACTTTACAGACCACATTGGTCTGACTACGGTCCGACTTACAAAATCCAAAAAACTTGACCTTGATCAATGTTCTTGCATAAAACACATCCCGTTCTATTTTTTTCCCGTGTACATTTTGGGGATTATAAACCACATGGGTCTTGAATGATGATTCATGTGTCACTGTTATAGTCATTGTGGCCTGTGGCTTTGACACTTCAACGTTTTCCTATCGTCTGCTGTGTTAATGCAAACAAACAAACATAAAACCTTTACTCACTCACCTTTAGACACAACTATGCCATAGAAGCACTATTGTACTGCTGAACATTAATAGCTTGCAATTAGTTGCAGTTTACTTTCAAAAGAGCCACAGTACACATTTTCTGTTTAAAATCTGAATAAATTCACACATTTTGTTAAAAATAATATTTCTCTATGAAGTGATGCCTGTGCTGATTTTTGCCTTTCCTGGAATGACGGAGACAGAAATTGAGCGTCTCCACTGACAGCAGAGATTGTACAAGAGGACGGGTCTGATGGTCTGGTCTCTGAGACCATAGATGAGAGAACTGAGACATCTTGGAAAAATGATAATACACACATACAGTACAATCTGGATACGTAAAAATATTTTCCTTTCTAGGACCTTGTAGATAGCTAGAAGCATTGGGTTATATCCAGTTGAGGACAGACTCAGGCCCAGCTGCACCAGATGCAGCAGCAGTGTGTTACGAGCCTTACGGGCTGAAATTTTGTCTGTGGAGGCTGACCTGGCTGCTGCCATCACACCAATATAAGAGCAAATGACTGACACACCAGCTGATACAAACAGACAATAAGTGTAGACTTTGTCATAATCTTTAGACATTGGGCCAAGCAGCATGTATTCTAAAGAGCAAAATTTTTTCATCTGCAAGCTCTGCAGATCCTCAAATGGAAAATTTAACAGCAATAATACCCTAGTGAGGATATTCAGTGAACTGAAAGCCCAAATCACAACAATAGCCACCTCTGTGTTTCTGATGGTGATGATGGTAGCGTGTCTCAGTGGGTAGCACACAGCCACATATCTCTCCAGACACATCACCGCCAGGGTGAGAGGTGAGATCACAGTGGTGAGATTGGCAAGCATGGTGAAAACACCACATACGGGATAAGTCAATTTTACTCTACAAGCAGCCATTATGTACATTAACTGAGCATGTACCAGCAGTATAGTCTCTGCAAAAAGGAGGTTATACAGAAGAACGTAACGGGAGGTCTCTTGAAACACAGATTTACTCCTCAAGGTGAATAGCATGGTCCCATTAATGAAGAGAAACACACAGCATAGTAATGTAGACACAGTGCAATGTATCACTTTTTCCAGAATCCCCAATTCAGCAATGATGTTGATCTGAGATTGAGATCCATTTGACATCGTAGAGAAGCTTTGAGCAGACATAAAATGATCAGACTCTTGATGTAATCAGACAGCAAATGCAAAAGTAATCTTGTCCAGTTTGTATTCCTACAGCAGTGAAGACATTTCATCTTTAAAGCAGAGAATGTCACTGAGTTCACGTGCAAAATCCCACATCATCAGCAAAGCTCTTAGCAAGGCAGAAGCCTGGCATGTTTCTATGTGTGCAGAGGTGGACTGCAGGGTTTGCCTGCTCTCACATTTTGTTTATGAGTTCTGTCCCCACATTTTCTCACATGATACAATCATACGTCAGCATTGTTAACAAATTATTCACGAGCGATGTAATCTCTCTACCACCACCTTGCACTCAATGCCTTGATCCATTCCACCATATGCATGCTGTAGCAGCACGTGCTTAAGCTTCATCCTTGTTCAAGATTTATTTGTCATATGCACTGCAATATTAAAATAAACTATATAACCAACTGAGGTAGACTGGTGTACAGTAGTAACGCAATTAGTAAAACTGTGATGTAGATAGGTTGTACAGTAGTAGTAATGTATATGCTTAATGAGAACCAGGTAGGACATACATAAGGTGCAGAGACTGTACAGGGGATGCACACAAACATATGTACTGTGATGGTTATATAGATACATACAAAGTGGCATGAAAACGTTTGGGCACCCCTGCTCACAATGTCTGTTACTGTGAATAGTTAAGTGAGTAGAAGGTGAACTGAAAACTGAACTCCAAAATGCGTAGTTAAAGATTAAATATTCTCTTCAATATTTAAAGCAAGCTTTTATTTTTTTGAACAATATTTTTATTGTTTTTCAAAATGAACGTACAAAACACATTGATACAACCACACCATAAATTGCAGGTTAACCTCACTGCATACCTGTATGTACAAACAATGGATTAAAAAAATATAATAAATAATAATAATAATAATAACAACAACAACAATAATAATAATAATAATAATAATAATAATAATAAAAGTAAACTGCACACAGACATACATACCCACACAAAATAATATAATGAATTAAATTAAATTAAATTAAATTAAATTAAATTAAAATTAAATTAAAATTAAGTCGTCACACCCAATAGCCTTAGAGATAGCTATATTCTATTGTTGCTTGATAAAGTCCATTAAGGGTGTCCACACCTCTTCAAATTTGTGTGCTTTACCCTTGATTACATAGGTAAGTTTTTCTAATGTAACATGCATTGCCATCTCTTTTATCCAAGATTGTATAGAGGAAACTTCAGTCTCTCTCCAAGACAAAGCAACCATCCTCCTGGCCTGCAGAAGGCCAAAGTTAATCAGAGTCTTAGACTTAGAGTTAACAGAAAAGTAATCTGGGTATATCCCTAAAATACAAAGTTTTGCTATGCAGGGTATCTGGGTACCTGTAATTCTGCTTAGAATGTCAACAACCATTTTCCAAAAAGCTACCAGTTTAGGACATTCCCATACACAATGAATCAGAGTGCCTTTCTCAGTCAAACATTTTACGCAGGTATCTGGAGTGCCAGGGGACCATTTATTGAGTTTCTCAGGGGTTATGTATGTCCTCATTAACCACTTGTGTTGTAGCAGTTTCATGCGAGTATTAATGGTTTGTGTTTGAGCTTTCATACAAGCTGTCGCCCACTCAGCTTCTTCAATATCTTCCTTAATATCTAAACTCCATGCTCTTCTTCTGTCATGACTAGATTCATCATCATGTGAAACAAGTAGTGCATATAATATAGAGATTTGGCGTTTCCCATTCATATGTTTCAACACAATATCCTCAAGGCAGGACAGCGGCGGCTCTTGTGTATCCTGGTGACTCTTTGATGAAATGAAGTGCTTCAATTGTAAGTATTTAAAAAAGTGTTTTTTTGGAATTGAATATTTCTCACAAAGGTCGTTAAAGGTTAATAGAGTACCCTGAACATATAAGTCTCCAATTTTTTGCACCCCACTATCGGCCCAGGCCTTGAAACCACTGTCTGCCCTGCCAGGAGTAAACTGCTCATTTCCCCAAACAGGTGAAAATTGAGAGATGGTAGGTGTGTCACCAATATGTCTATGAGCTTTGTACCATACATCAATAGAGTTTTTAAGGAATGGATTTATAGTTTTTTTCTTTAAAGTTTTCAAATCTGCTGAATATAAATATAGACTTAGTGGCAGTTTAGATAATGATGCTTGTTCAATATGAGCCCATGCTGGAGGGGAATGTGTAAGAAAATAGAACATAGCACTGCGTAGCTGAGCGGCCCAGTAGTACCACTGTAAACAGGGCATCTGTAATCCCCCCCTATCATATGGCAAATACAGTAACCTGAGTCTTAATCTAGGTTTTCGGTTATTCCAAATAAACCTACAAAATGCTTTGTTAATTTCTTTAAAAAAGGATTTTGGCAGTGGCATTGGAAGTGATTGAAGCAAATATAAGAATTTCGGCAAAATAGTCATCTTGATTATGTTGATCCAGCCAATCATTGATATTTGCATTGTTGTCCATTTTTCAAGTGATTCTCGTACCTCTTTCATCAATGGGTCATAATTTGCATGAACCACTGTGCTAATTTGAGGGGTAATCTTAATCCCAAGATAGGTAAAGCCCTCTCTCGCATTGAAAAAAGGCGTTGTTATAACTGGGTTAATTCTTTCATCTTTGTTCAGGAAAAGTATAGAGGATTTTGCATTATTAATACTGTATCCAGAAAATTGACCAAATCTGTTGATTAGATATAAAACTGTCTGGACACTGTTTGATAAATTTGACAAGAAAAGAATTACGTAGTCTGCATATAACGATATCCTGTGTTCATAATCTCCAATTGTTATTCCTGACAAATTGGCTTCAGTTCTGATGGACATGGCTAAAGGCTCAATGGCTAAAATGAACAGTAGTGGGGAGAGGGGACAGCCCTGACGGGTTGACCTCTCTAGCGTTAATGGGCTTGATAAATTGTTATTCGTCATTACACGTGCGGTAGGGTTGGTATATAATAATTCTATCCATTTCAAAAATTTTCCCCCAAGTCCGTATCTTGGCAATAAGTTGAACAAATAATGCCATTCAATTCTATCAAACGCTTGTCTAGCATCTAGAGATAATAGCGCTGTATCCCTGGTATTGTTTTTAGAATGAATTATGTTGAGGACCCTTTTTATGTTATGAAATCCCTTACTTATCTTACTGTCTACTCCCATAAGACTAATAGGCCTGTATGAGGAGCAGTCAGTTGATATTTTCCCACGTTTTAAAATAAGGATTAGCGTAGCAAGTCTTAAAGTTGGTGGTAATATCCCATTGTTAAATGACTCGTTGAACATATCCAAAAGTGGAGTCAACAATTGCTTTTGGAAGGTTTTATAAAACTCTATTGGTAGGCCGTCAGGCCCTGGAGCTTTGCCTGAGTTAATACTTTTAATGGCCTGTGATAGCTCTTCCATAGTTATGTCCTTATCCAGGTCTTCTTTAACCTCCTCTGTGAGCGATTTGAACTGTAGCTGATTAAGAAAGGTATCCCTACAAGCAGGCATGGGGGAGCATTCTGACCTGTACAGTGATTGATAAAATTCCTTAAATGTATTATTAATATCTTCAGGATCGTTTGAAATCTCCCCAGATTGAGTGGTTATGCCATTAATGGCTCTTTCAGATTGTATTTTTTTAATTCGCCACGCTAACAATTTGCCAGCCTTTTCTCCCTGGTCATAAAAGGCTTGGTTCAGCCACAGTAAACTCTTTGCTGCTTTATCAGATGTTAATTTATTATATTCCATTCTTAAAATTAGTAGCCGTTTTTGTTTTTCAGGGTCATCATTGTTATTTATATTTTCTGTTTTTAGTAGTGATGAAACTAATAATTTGTCCTCTAATATATGCCTTGAAGGCTTCCCATCTAGTGCATGCATTAGTTTGGTTGGTATTAATCTGAAAATAGAAATCAATTTTATCTTCTATATATTTAACAAATTCAGAATTTTTAAGCCACCTCACTTGCAGACGCCAATTAGGGGGAGACTGTTGAAGTTTGTCTATTTGTACAGACATAGAAATGGGGGAGTGATCACTAATGGCTATACACCCATACCAGCAATTCTTAATTTTGGATACCAGTTCTTGTGATACTAAAAAATAATCAATGCGAGACCTGGACTTATATATTCCTGAGTAGCATGAGAATTCAAATTTATTTGGGTTAAGTTTTCTCCAGATTTCAGATAAGTTCAAGTCTGTAATATATTGTAAAATTGTTTTTCTAGATTGTTTTTTGTGGGGATCGTTTTTTGTAGAGCGGTCTACCAGCGGATTCAACGTGCAATTGAAATCTTTCATCGTTCTGATTGCCTGCCAGTCAAAACATCGTTCATGACGTCATGAAGTCGCATGTAGACCTGGCGGTTGGCGCCATTTATCAAACTGCTTTGCTCCTCAAGCTAGCGTAGCTAGCACAAAATGGACAAGTTTTTGACAAGAAACAGACCAAAGGAACACAAAACATAGAGCATTTCTACACGTGGACAATGACATTCATATGGCACTGACAGACATTAAGCCCAGGCTTGACAAACTGTGTAGGAGCCACCAAGCCCATCCCTCTCACTAGTGTAATTTCTGTCTGTCTCACACACACACACACACACACACACACACACACACACACACTTAAGAGGTTCGAGTTCTTTTGTTCTGTTCTTGTCTGTCAACAGTTTCTTGAAAAGTTCATTATTTGGTGGGAATATAATACAGTGTTGAAAACATGTTTGTTAATAATATTCTTATGCTAAATAAAAGTAATAATTATTGAATAGTGAATAAAAGTAAGAAAATCATTCTAAAAGTTGATGTTTCTTTACATATGTTGTAGCATTGTCAGTGGGATTGCAAAGGGGGTCCCTGGCCAGAAACTAATGCTGTTTGGGGGGCCATGGCATGGAAAAGTTTGGGAACCCCTGGCCTAGCCAAAACATATGGATGGAAAATAGGAGGGGACCAAGGAGCAAGCCCTGAGGGACTCCACATGAGAGAAACACAGGGATAGAGGATGAATTGTTAACAGTGACAGAGAAGGTCCTGTCTGTGATATAAGAATGAAACTAGTCCAGAGCTGTGCCACAGACTTCAACACAATGAAAAAGTTCAGATACACACAAATTCTGCCCTCAGATAGCCAAGGCCCTGTAGTAGTCTAAGTCTAAGTCTGAGGCCAAGGTGGACCTCGGGCGGAACCACATTAAATGGTTTCATTTTCACAAATGTTTCTCAAATGCTGGCACAGAAAGAATAAATATAATGATCATTTCTAATGCGGCTTATTGTGTATTTGCTTTTCATTTGAGCTGAAAATGAACAAGTTTATGTTAATTGGTAACAGGTGATATAACAATATAATAATCTCCAGTCTGCTCTTGCTCCACTATGAATCTATCTTGTCCCAATTCTTTTCTTTAAATAGGCCACAGTTTCTTCACTAAAGAATGAAGTTTATTACATGTCTAATGCTTCTGTGTTTGAAAGCTTGGCCTCCTCAGTTGCTGACAGATACCAAACATCTTTGATAAATCAACAGGATATCATAGCAATAAGTGGGCAATAATAATAAAGGTGGCACGGTGGCACGGTGGCAACACTGTCGCCTCACAGCAAGAAGGTCCCGGGTTCGATTCTCGCTGCAGGCACCGGGGGTGTCACCAATGGTGACAGGGGAACTGAGTCCCCGGGCGCCGGTTGGATGGCGGCCCACCGCTCCTGGTCTGCCGCAGAGGAAGGATGACCAGGATGGGTTAAAGGCGGAAGTCAAATTTCACCAGTGCATGGCGTGTGTGGGCATGATATATGTGTCTGTGTGACAAATAAAGGGGATTGTCCCCCTTGTTCTTCTTCTAAATTTTATTTGCACCTCATATTCAGGCAATCTCAAGGTTCAGGTACAGAGTTGAAAAAAAGAGGAACTTATAGAGAACGACAATTAGCAAAAACCTTTTTTTAAAAAAGATATGTTTTAAGATTTCACTTAAAAACATCTGTAGACTGTGGGGCCCTCAGATGGTCAGGGAGGGCGTTCCACAGCCTTGGTGCTACGGAGGAAAATGCCCGGTCACCCATGCTGTGAAGTTTGGTTCTGGGGGCTTGGAGAGTGTTAGTTGTTACTGATTGTGTGACCATAGATGCACTGGTGGGTGAGGAGGGAGACTTTGTATTCAATTCTGAGTGGGACAGGGAGCCAGTGAAGAGATTTCAGGATGGGGGTGATGTGATCATACTTGCGCACCCTCATCAGGATCCTGCCAGCGCTGTTGTGGATGTTTTGTAGTCTTTGGATGTTCTTGCCAGAGATCCCGATGAGGAGTGCATTACAGTAGTCCAGCCTGGAGGCGATAAAGGCGTGGACGAGCTTCTCTGCATCTGCCAGGGTGAGTGTTGGACGGAGTTTGGCGATGTCCTTGAGGTGGTAGAATGAAGTCTTACAAAGGTGTTTGATGTGGGTGTCAAATGTGAGGTGGGGGTCCATTTTTACACCTAAGTTGGTGACAGATGTGGAGAGGGAGATGTTTTGACCAGAGAAGATGATACTGGTGATGGAGGAAGAGCGGAGCTGATGTGGTGTGCCAACCAGGATGGCTTCCGTTTTGGCACTGTTTAGTTGTAAGAAGTTGAGCTTCATCCACGCCTCTATCTCCTCCAGGCAGGTGGTCAGTGTGTGCATTGGCAGCAGAGCATAAGACGTGGGGGTTGTTCTCAGGTAAAGCTGTGTGTCATCAGCAAAGCAATGGAATGATAAACCATGTTTGTTAATGACTTTGCCAAGGGGAAGCCTGTAGATGGAGAAAAGGGTGGGGCCCAGCACAGAGCCCTGAGGGACACTGCAGGTGACGTTGTGGGTTTGAGATTGTGCTTCACCCAGGGCGACGTGTTCGGTTCTGCCGGTCAGGTAGGAGATAAACCAGTTGTCAGTGTTTTCTGAAAGTCCAATGGTGTTTTGTAGGCGGCGGAGGAAGATGTTGTGGTCAACTGTATCAAAAGCAGATGTTAGGTCTGTGATGGCCATGACATCATGAGATGTTTGGTGATGTCAGCCTGAGCCTGTGCCTGTGAGTGCAGCTCCTTGGTTGGAGTAATGTCAGACACCTGTGCTTAGAGTGAGGAGGTTATTTAAGCTCCTGCAGTCACAGTCTCTCTCTCTCTCTCTCTCTCTCTCTCTCTCTCTCTCTCTCTCTCTCTCTCTCTCCTGGCCTCCACACAGGTATATCACACATTTGGGTTTAGTTATGTTAGATTAGGTTTAGTTCAGTTTGCATTTTACAACATTTACACACATTATCTTCACTCATACACATCTTACACTACTGACTCCACTGATTTACACACTTCATGCTTTAAATATTTGATTTGATCTTATTTGAAGTAACTTTGAATGTTTAATTTGGTTTAATTTGGTTTGGTTTGAAAAATAAAGACTCTTAAACTTTGTCATGGTGTTGTCTCCCTCTTTTGTTGTGACCGCCTGAGCCAGGTCATGACAGGTCCAAGAGGATGAGTAGGGATGGGGAGCCAGTATCTGCTGCCATCAGAAGGTCCTTGGTGACCCTGACAAAGGCTGTTTCTGTGCTATGGCCAGGGCAGAATCCAGACTGAAACTTTTCAAACAGGTTGTTGTATTTGAGGTAATGATGAAGTTGTGCTGCAACTGTTTTTTCCAGAACCTTTGATAGGAACATGGGCCTGTAGTTGCTGAGAACTTCAGGATCCAGGGTGGGTTTTTTCAGTAGTGGTCTGATGACAGCAGTTTTCAGCGCAGATGGGATATGGCCGGCCACGAGGGAGTGGTTTATGATCTTGGTGATGAATGGAGACAGCAGAGATGTTGGCCTTCAGCAGAGCTGGAGGAAAAGGGTCCAGGGCACAGGTGGACGGCTTCATTTTTTTGATGATGTCCGCAGAAGGGCTGGACAGCCTCAGACAGTTTGTCGGCAGCTTGGGGGGGGGGCAAGACAGCAGTGGTGGAGAGGTGCGAATGGATGTTATCAACTTTTTGTTTGAAAAAGGTGACATGCATGTTGCACCTCTCCTCGGTGGTCTCAGAGTGGGAGGGTGAGGGGGGTTTGAGAAGGTGATTTATTGTTGAAAATTGTTTTTTGGAGTTACCAAGGCTGTTGTTGATTATGGTAGTGGTTGTGTTCCCTGTATGCCTGTTTGTGACCAGTCAGTCCAGAGGCCTTGAGCCGCCGCTCAAGGACACGCCCAGCTGTCTTCATTTTTCGCAGCTCACAGGTGTACCAGGGTGCTGAGCATGAGAATGAGACTGACCTGGATGTTAAGGGGGCATGGAGGTCCAGGAGACTGCTCAGGGACTTGTTATAAAAGTCAGCGGAGTCAGCAACAGAGAGGAGGTCAGTGGAGCCACAAGAGAGAAGTTGATGATCCAGTGCCAGGGCATCAGGATTGATGTTTTTCAGATTTCTGAAGTGGATCTGTCGCTTTGGTTTGGTGTGGTGGGAAGGAAAAGGCAGCTCCACTGACACTACCTTGTGATCTGAAACACCAAGATCGTAGACCTGAAGGTTGCTGATGGGGGCGGAGTTAGAGATGACAAGATCGAGCGTGTGTCCCCTAGAATGTGTGGGGACATCAATATGTTGTTGTAGGTTGAGGGAGTCTAGCAGCTGAAGGAAATCAGCAGTGTGATGGCAAGAGGGGGTGTCGACATGAATATTTATATCTCCCAAGATAATGATGTTGGCAGAGGTAGTACAGAGTGTTGTGAGGAGATCAGACATTTCTGGGATGAAAGCAGAGTTGGGTTTTGGGGACCTGTAGAGAAGGAGAACAGTCATGCGGAAGGGGAGCTTACACTTAAATGCAAGACACTCACAGGAGGATGTTGCAGGCAGCGAGACGGGGGACAGCTCCAGGTCCTGTCGGTGAATGACAGCTAGGCCACCACCGCGGCCAGTGCTGTGGGCTGCCTCCAAGTAACTGTAGCCGGGGGGGACATCCTTCATTTAGGGCAGAGTAAACCTCTGGCTGGTGCCAGGTTTCCGTCAGACACATGAAGTCAAGTCCTTTCTCTCTGATATTTTCTTCAATCAGTGTGGATGTATTATTTATGGATTGAGTGTTGAAGAGTTCGAATTTGACCAATGACTGTGAGGTGAATCTCTGTACAGGTCGCAAAGCATTAAAATCCACTCCACGTAGACTAGAGCCCACTGCATGAAGTGTATCCGACCGGGAGTACGGGGATGTTGTGGTGTTTCCCATGCTGGATAGCAGAGATCTTGCAATATTTCCAGTGTTGATGATTGCTGGGGCGATGGCGCTCTGATGATGCGTCAGATGTGCGACAGATGACCAGAGAGACGGGATGTTTGTAGCAGAGCAGCTTGTTTGGTAATGGTCGAGGAATTTTCGACCGCAGCCTCTATGAATGTAACAAGGGTGGCGAAGTCCAAGTTCTTTAATGATGGGGATGTTAAGTTCAGGAGAAGTTGCGGGATTTAGTCGGCGGAGTTGCAATTAACAGACAGCGTTAAGCCAGGTTTGAATGTCATAAATGATAATCATATTACATCATGTTATTATGGCGTGTGTGTGTGTGTGTGTGTGTGTGTGTGTGTGTGTGTGAGAAAGAGGAGGGGGCAACACAGGTTCCAAACAGGCACATCATTAGTGAATGTGCTTCAGCAGAGTTGGCATTTCAACCTTAAATTTACTTTTGTCACAAGCTTTTATCAATATTCTGTTTAGACATGTACACAGTAACAATTTTCAAGTCATTGTCTATTCAGAGTCTAAACACGCCGTCTAGGCTATAACAATGGAGGGCAGAAAGAGGGTATCATAATACATCCTAATGTTACGCCCCTGTGAAGGGCAGACAGTCATTACAAAGACTACGACACGCTGTTGCTCTCGTGTAGCTCTGTATTGAATGAAATTACCCTTTTTTTCTTAACAAAATACATCATAAACTATTAACAAAATATCAATGAAAGACAAAGGAAATATCTTCCTGCAACAATCAACACATCTAACTATAATCATAAACTCATTTTACTTTCAGTACTTTTAAATCAACTTCAATCTCTATAACAATTATATTCTTTTTAACAGCAATTAGAAATACATTTTACTGAAATCACAAAGTCATGTCATTATACCTTGAAATTAACTCCATTAAGTATAACATGAAATAATATTAATGTGAATACATCAGGTGGCACGGTGGCACAGTGGCAACACTGTCGCCTTACAGCAAGAAGGTCCTGGGTTCGAATCTCGCTGCGGGCACTGGGTGTGTCCTCCACCATGCTTCGGTGCCTGCGAGGAGGGCCTTTCTGTGTGGAGTTTGCATGTTCTCCCCGTGTTCACCTGGGGTATCCTCCGTAAAAATATACCCCCACTAAAAACATGCAAGAAGATCACCACCTGACCAATGGTGACACAGAAGAAATGGGTCCCCGGGCGCCGGTCTGGCTGCCCACCGCTCCTGGTCTGCCGCGGAGGAAGGACGACCAGGATGGGTCAAAGGCGGAAGACAAATTTCACCTCCGTGTGCTGTGTGCATGTGTGTGTGATAATAAAGGGGAATGTCTCCCCCTGATTCTTCTTCTTCTTCTTTAAATCAGTTTCAATTTCTATGATAACAATCCATTTTTAGGCAAGGCAAGGCAAGGCAAATTTATTTGTATAGCACAATTGGCACACCAGGCAATTCAAAGTGCTTTACAGAAGCATAAAAGTACATTAAAATCATACATTTCAAAGAAAGAAAGAAAGAAAGAAAGAAAGAAAGAAAGAGATTAGAAGAGAATAGAAAAATCAAAATAAAGTACAATTAAAGGAAAATTAAAAACAGAAGCCAGTAAAAGACAATAATTTAGCAATTAGAATGATTAAAGTCATTGAGCAAATATATTTACTTTAAGTAAAAGCTGTAGCAAATAATAATGTTTTCAACCCTGATTTAAATGAGCTGACAGTTGGTGCAGACCTCAGGTGTGCAGGGAGAGTGTTCCACAGGTGAGGAGCATAATAACTGAAAGCTGCTTCAATTTGTTTGGTTCTCATTCTGGGAACACACAGTAGACCAGTCCCTGATGACCTGAGAGGTCTGGATACTTCGTATGGAGTTAATAAATCTAGAATATATTTCAGTCCTAGACCATTTAATGCTTTGTAGACCAACAGTAAGATTTTAAAGTCTATTCTCTGACTCACGGGAAGCCAATGTAGTGATCTGAGGGCTGCTGTGATATGGTCCATTTTTCTGGTGTTTGTAAGGACTCGTGCAGCAGCATTTGGAATCAGCTGTAGTTGCCTTATTAATTTTTTGTTTAGGCCAGTAAAGACTCCATTGCAATAGTCCAACCTACTGAAAATAAATGCATGAACCAGTTTTTCCATGTCTTCTTTGGACAGACATCCCTTAATTCTGGTTATATTTTTCAGGTGGTAGTAGGCTGATTTGGTAATGAGCTTTAAATGGTTGTTAAAATTCAGGTCAGAATCAGTAATTACACCAAGATTTCTGGCTTTATCTGTTGTTATCAGTGACATGGAGTTAAGGTGAGCACTGATCTTTGACCTTTCATTTTTGGGGCCAAATACAATCACTTCTGTCTTATCTGCATTTTAGTGAAACAGATAAGTGAAGTAATTGTTCAAATGGTGATACAAGCATGAAATTTGGTACCTGTACTCTTCAAAGCCTACTTTAAAATAAAAAAACGCTGGCAACACAAAAATCCAAGATGGTGACCATTTTGCAAGATCCAGTATCTCCAGGTCACCATCTTCCACTGTGAGAGGGTACTGGCTCAGCTTGGAGACGAAAGGGGGAGGCCTCTGGACAAATGTCCCCTGTTTGCCAATAACATGGCTTTTTTTGCCTTTATTGTGACAGAGGCAGCTGAAGACATGACAGGAAAGAGAGCAGAGAGAGGGGACACTGCAGCAAATGAGGGTGGTGCAGGTGGGAGTCAAACCTGCGGCCACTGCAAAGGACCGACAGCCTCAGTGCATTGGGTGCACACCTTACCAACTGAGCTAAAGGAGCGCCCAGAATAACATGCCTTTGACCTTCTCCTGGTTGACATAGCGACACAGGTCATGTACACTGATCCAACGCAGGCTCTGACCTTGCCCAGATGCCACCCACAAGTGCTCTAGCCCCAAACTCTGAAGGGTAGGGAAGGCACTCGGTACAATGATGACAATGTTTGTACCATTTGCCTTGACCATGATGGCTTTGCTTCCATGTTCTGTGGCATATTTGGCATGCACAAAGATACACCTGTCAGCTTCCTCATGAGAGATATTTGATATATATTTGATTGATTTGATTTGATATTTGGGCAACCCTGTCTGCCAGGAACTGGAACAACTCCGTCTTGTTGTCATTGTGCCTAAGGAAGTTGCACCAATTGGACGGAATGGTGTTCTTGTTTGTCACCTTACGTCTCCCTTCCTGGCCATGTTGGGACCTGGTCTCAGCTTTGAGGCTAGATAGCCTTAATTGCCTTAATTCTGTACTTACAAATGTGGAAATGGCTCCATTGGATTCTATGACCCAAATGTATGTGCACACCAAAAAAATCATGTGTAAACTGATTTCTGATTTTCTAAATGTTAAGTAGTTGCCAAGGTATGGATACTTTAAATTAATGGCAGCCATCTTGGATGCCATCTTTGTAATCAAATTGTATGTTATGACAATAGTTAAAACAAAACTCATGTAGCTAGTTATCAAGAAACATTTTTATCTTAAAAAAAATCCATTATGCAACAATGGAAAAAAAAAAAAAAGGAATAAAGCAAAATGTGGTCAGACAAGGCAGCCATCTTGAAAAATGACTGCCATTTTGGATTTTTACTTGGCCAGTGTTATTTTTGAAAAGAGTAGACCTTGAAGAGTACATGCACCAAATTCCATGCTTGTATCACTATTTGAACGATTCTTGTGAAATATGCAATTATCTGCTGCACTATTTCCTGAATTTATACACTAATCTCCAAACTCTGAGATAACTACAGCAAGACATCAGTTTTAAACTGTGGTTGTCTACTGTTTCATCATATCAACGAAACATTAACAAGAAAATAACACACATTATACCATTACCTTCCAAATTCAGTTGCGTTTGGTATACTACTACACAAAAATCTCTCAGACAACCGCTTGGTCTCCCGCCTTAACTGAACGTAGCTTGGCCAACATCGCAAAGGGCGCTAGCTTACAGACATGGAAAACGGCTAGCCTAACTTTGCTCAAAATAAGTTTAAGTATTTCAAACAATTCCCGCCGCATGTAATTATCATTTATGTGAGCTTAATAATATAAATAAACTACTACTAAATCACAATGGTGCTTTTGAACACTTTCTTACCTGTGAAGGGGCAAATAGTCATTACAAAGACTACGACACGCTGTTGCTCTCATGTAGCTCTGTATTGAATGAGACCAGCAAGGCATCGTCCCCACAGGAAGCTCTGGCTCCTTCAAAATAAAGAGACTCCTTCAAAATAAAGCTACATAAGCTGATAGATCACCATGTCAGTAAAAAATACAAAATCACGGTGTTAAACAAAATGTTTTACATGGCTATTTTTCTATCTACTACACTAACAGGCTAACGCACAATATCAATAACCTTATGTGAGCTGAAGAAAAACAAAAAATTAGTTTGCAAACAATCTCAGAGTGGAGTTAAGTTTTTAAATACATTAAAATGTACACATAGATTAAAAGCCTTTTTGTTGAATGTAGAATGAAAAAACAATTAATGAAAAATAGAGTACTCTTGCAAGATGACACCACATTTATTTTACGATATTGCACTAACAAATAGAGATGTTTTTGATTTAGAGCAATTTCAACAAGAAACTGAGCTTTGTCTCAAAGCAATATACATCTCTTAAATGACAGTAATGCTTGATGATTCAGTGGCGCCTAGACTGAGACCTTAATTACTGTGACAACTGACAGTTTATATCGACAGCATAGATGGCCAATGAGGATGGGTCTGATGTTCTGGTCTCTGACACCATAGATGAGAGCACTCAGACATCTGGGAAGAAGGATTACACACACATATAGAATACTCTGGATGCGCAAAATTGTTATTGTCTCAACGAGTTTTGTGATAGCAAAAGCCAGAGGACTGTATATTGTCGAAGACAGACTGAGGCACAGCTGCACCAGATGCAGCAGCAGTGTGTTACGAGCCTTACGGGCTGAAGCTTTGTCTGTGGAGGCTGACCTGGCTGCTACCATCACACCAATATATGAAGAAGTGACTGCCACACCAGCTGATACAAACAGACAACAAGTGTAGACTTGGTTGTAATTGTTAGAAACTGGGCTAAGCAGCATGTTTTCTATGGAACAAAATTCTTTCATCTGCAGGTTCTCAAATAGGAAATCTAACACTAAAAGAACTTTAATAAGGACATTTAATGAAGTGACGGCCCAAACCACAACGATAGCCACCTCTGTGTTTCTGATGGTGATGATGGTAGCGTGTCTCAGTGGGTAGCAAACAGCCACATATCTCTCCAGAGACATCAGCACCAGTGTGAGAGGGGAAACATCATTTGTGACAGTGCAGATCATGGTGAGAACACCACATACAGGATATGTCAGCATTACTCTACAAGCAGACAGTATGTACAGTACCTGACTCAGTGCCATCTGTGCAGTGTCTGCAAAAAGGAGGTTAAACAGAAGAACGTAACGAGAGGTCTCACGAAACACCAGTTTACTCCTCAAGGTGAAAAACATGGTGGCATTAATGCAGAGAAACACACAGCATGACAATATAATTGGAGCAGAAAACAGGAAAAGTTCGACGAGGCCCCGGTACTGCAGTCCATCAGTGATGTTTGTCTGAAATGAAGTGGCATTTGACATTATTAGAGAGGCATTTATGGGGCCCCCTCAAAATCAACACGGGATATATGAAGGGTTTTATCCAGGTATATGGTACACTGCAGTTATCTACTCATAACAGAGAAGCTCAAATAATCTTGTATAGTCCATTCTTGGAATAGTAAAACTCCATTGTCTTTGCAGAGATGTCTATCAAGTTCACATGCAAAACAAAATGCTCCACATACATTTTCCCTGTGCCAGCAGTTACCAGGTTAGATGCTGTGTTTGAGTCCATGTGAGCAGAACTGGTCTGCAGGGTTTCATGGTCCTCACAGGCCTTTTAAGGATTCAGTCCTCACACCCACTTCACGTGATATTCTATTGTAAGCATCTGACGACATTATGGAAAGGATCCCTGCAGAGATAGGCCTTTTTTCAAGAGTAATCATAAAGCACACTTTATTCAAATGTGACAAAAACAAAAAAATAAAACTCACCAAACCCTTCTTGGCTCATCTTTTCATTGTTTCAACAATCAACACTAATGGTTTGGCTGGAATAAACTCTTCATTCACAGAATCAGTACAGAAAGAGCGAGTGCTGACAAGACAGAAGCAGGGTGGGAAACAGCATGTAGAGCCTGAATACCTTCATGTCGAACTTGGGATTTAGCTGTCTGATTTAGAGTTAACCTAATTAAGCAGGTGTTTCTCACACAGTAGAAACTGCAGTGGAGGGACAGTAGCAAATGATGTGTACAAACAAGATATCCACTTGATTTGACTGCTGAAGCCTCATATCAGCTTAAGCTAAACTTAAGAAAGCATTTTTGTACAGAAAGAAAACTGTCAGTTTTGTCCACCATCTCAAAACATTGGAATAGTGTTATGAGGCAAGAACTTTACAGCACTATGGACAGGAGAAAAAATTACAGTGACTAAAAACTTTCAATGTACATATGGACATGTATTGTTTAAAGACAGACTTGACTTCTTTTTTTTATGATGTGTTTCCTAGACTGTGACCTCAGCTTTGGCTGGAATAATGGAGAGTTTCAGCTGACAGCGTAGATGGTATATGAGGATGGGTCTGATGTTCTGGTCTCTGGTGCCATAGATGAGAGCACTCAAACATCTGGGAAAGGTGACAACACACACATACACAACAATCTGAATACGCACCAGTACTATCCTGTTTAGGGCCTTTGACATAACTATCAGCAATGGTGGTGTAAATGGTTGAGGACAGACTGAGGCCCAGCTGCACCAGATGCAGCTCGTATGGTTTATTGGCTCTGTCCTCACATCATTTTACATTATACAACAACACGTCCGCATTGTTAACAAATGATTCATGCGTGATGTAATCTCTCAGCCATCACCTCCTCGGTAGTGTGATCCACTCCACCATATCCATGATGCAACAGTACCTTCACAACCTCACAACAAATTTTTTAAGCTTCATAAAGGAAGAATATGTGGCAGAGATGTTTAGTGCATTAGATAGTATAAGTGTACATAATAAAGTGGGTAGGTAGTATGATCTCATGTCATCGCTGAGGAGTATCCCTGAAACAATCTTTTTTTTTTTTTTTTAATTCTGTAATTGTGCTTTTTTCTGCCACTGAAAATCAAAACACTTGTTTCCGAACTTGATCAATGTTCTTGCATAAAACACATCCCTTTCAGATTTCCCCATGTACATTTTGGGGATTATAAACCACATGGGTCTTGAACAATGATCCATGTGTCACTGTTATATTCATTGTGGCCTGTGGCTTTGACTCTTAACACTTTTCTATTGTCTATTGTTAATGCAAACAAACAAACATAAAACCTTTACTCACTCACCGTTAGACACAACTATGCCATAGAAGCATTATTATACTGTAGAACATTAATAGCTTGCAATTAATTGCAGTTTACTTTTAAAAGAGCCACAGTACACATTTTCTGTTTAAAATCTGAATAAATTCACACATTTTGTTAAAAATAATATTTCTCTATGAAGCAATGCATGTGCTGATTTTTGCCTTGCCTGGAATGACAGAGACAGAAATTGAGTGTCTCCACTGACAGCAGAGATTGTACAAGAGGGTCTAATGGTCTGGTCTCTGAGACCATAGATGAGAGAACTGAGACATCTTGGAAAAATGATAATACACACATACAGTACAGTCTGGATACGTACTAATATTATCCTGTCTAGGACCTTGTAGATAGCTATAAGCATTGGGTTATATGTAGTTGAAGACAGACTCAGGCAGAGCTGCACCAGATGCAGCAGCAGTGTGTTACAAGCCTTACGGGCTGAAGCTTTGTCTGTGGAGGCTGACCTGGCTGCTGCCATCACGCCAATATAAGAGCAAATGACTGACACACCAGCTGATACAAACAGACAATAAGTGTAGACTTTGTCATAATCTTTAGACATTGGGCCAAGCAGCATGTATTTTCCAAAGAGCAAAATTTTTTCATCTGCAGGCTCTGCAGATCCTCAAATGGAAAATTTAACAGCAATAATACCCGAGTGAGGATACTTAGTGAACTGACTGTCCAAATCACAACAATAGCCACCTCTGTGTTTCTGATGGTGATGATGGTAGCATGTCTCAGTGAGTAGCACACAGCCACATATCTCTCCAGACACATCAGCACCAGGGTGAGAGGTGAGATCACAGAGGTGAGATTGGCAAGCATGGTGAAAACACCACATACAGGATAAGTCAATGTTATTCTACAAGCAGCCATTATGTACATTAACTGACCTTGTACCAGTAGTATAGTCTCTGCAACAAGGAGGTTATACAGAAGAACATAACGGGAGGTCTCACGAAACACAGATTTACTCCTCAAGGTGAATAGCATGGTCCCATTAATGAAGAGAAACACATAGCATGGTAATGTAGACACAGTACAAAGTATACTATCCCAAAGTATCCCATGCGCTACTTCTAAAGTCAGTGCGATTAAGCGCAAGTCGTGGAAACTTTCTGGATACCTGTTGCTCACGCTCCTGCTTGCGGGGGATGTGCAGCTTAATCCCGGGCCAATTGCAGGCGACGTGGGCCCAGCTCAACATCATCCAGTGGCACCCGCAGAGACTATGCATCATTATTCTGGCCTGGATAACATTACACCGGGGTATGAATTCACTACGTACAGCGATCTGGTTACTGCTGAAGCTGGAAATATGGGTGAGTTTTCTGCTGATTCACCACAAATAACTACACCAACAACAATCTTGCCAAGCGTTGTGACACTATCCATGACAAGCCGCGTGCCGAGGATAAACTACGCATCGTCAAACAAATTAAAAAGCAAGATAAACCCTGCAATTGTGAAACAGCGTGGCTTTAAACTCTTCAGAACTGTGAACCAGGCTCGGATTCTTTGGGACTCTCGGGCTAAACCGAGCGGACTATTAGGCAGACATCTGAATATTAGAAGCGCTATTCCTAAGAGTGAACAACTGCAACATCTCTTATATGAATCAAATCTGGATTTCCTATGCCTAACAAAAAGTGCACGGCCATAATATGTTCAGACGAGACAGAGCTGTTGGTCGTGGCGGGGGTGTGTTATTTTATGTCAAGGACAGTATAAATTGTAAGCAAATTCAGTTGTCCTGTATTAATGACTTGGAATGTGTTGGTCTCAAATTAACTCTTTCAGCCCAAATGTCGTTCACTATGATTGGAATTTATAGACCACCATCCGCCAAAAATGTGTTTTATGAAAAGCTCAATTCCCTAGTTAAAGAGTGTGATACAAACAAGGAGATTATTTTATTCGGAGATTTTAATATAAACTGGAGTGATAAAGCTAAAAAGAAAGAGTTAAAATGTGTAACAAGTAAATTTGACCTTGAACAGGTTATCGAGGGACCAACAAGGATAACTAGTTCCTCAGAAACACTCATCGATTTGGCTTTCACTAACAGACCAGAAAGAATAAAAAAAATCTTATAATCTGGTTACAGGATTGTCTGACCATAATATGATTCTGATTGTAAGAAAGCTCAGTAGAAGGAGATTTAATCTGTCTGCAAACAAGAAGATAGAACAGTATAAAATTCCGAACAAACAGTTAACCAATCTTGAAAAGGCAATTAAAGAAATAGACTGGAATGAACACTTTGTGCTTAAAAGTATGGATGATAACTGTAATTCCTTCATGGCTGAACTTCAAACACCTATACATAGTTTTATGCAGAAGGTGAAATGCAAACCAGGTCAAAGACACTATTTACCATGGTTAAATGAAAACATATGGTCACTTATGAAACAAAGGGACCGTGCTCTCAAGATGTCTCTCAAGAATAAAACGGAACATGAAAGACGTTTGTTCATCACACTGAGAAATAAGGTTGTTAAGGAGCTCCGAATGGCAAAAGCAACATTTTTTATTAATGCTATTAGTGAAGCAAAGGGAAACACCAGAGAGATCTGGCAGAATTTAAAGAAACTAACAGGGAAACCTAATACCATTAATAAAACAATTGAACTAAATATTGAGGGAAATGTGATTTGTGATCCAACTACTGTGGCAACAGCACTTAATACTAGTTTTATTGTCTCTACAAAAAAGATGACTCATAATTTCTCTAGATCAAATTATTCTGCCACTCCTCTAAATATTGATGCTCCCATTTTGACTTTTACTGAAGTGACCAATTCCAAAGTTGACAGTATTATTTCTTGTCTTAATTGTTCAAGGGCAAAGGATATATATGGGATGGACACAGTATTCATAAAAACTCATAAGGAGGCACTCATTTATCCTATTGTAAAAATTGTTAATTGGTCCATTAATGAAGGAGTGTTTCCAAATGCTTGGAAAACTGCAATAATTACACCAGTGTTTAAATCAGGTGACCAGATGGTCATTAGTAATTATAGACCCATTAGTATCCTTCCAGCAGTTTCAAAAATTGCAGAAAAATGGATCTCTGAACAGATAATATCACAATTGAATGCCACATCCTTCTCATTGCATCCTATGCAATTTGGATTTCTAAAATATCATTCTACTGAAACAGCAAATTGTTTTCTTTTGGAAATTATTAAGACTAAATTGGACAAGGGGGGAGTGGTAGGGGCTGTCTTCCTTGACTTAAAGAAAGCCTTTGATTCTGTTAATCATGAGGTTTTAATTGTTAAGTTATCAAAGTTTAATTTTTCTCCTGCTGTCATTAAATGGATAAAATCATATCTTACAGACAGAAAGCAATGAGTTCGTGTGGATCAGGTGACCTCACAGGTGGTTGACAATCATGTCGGTGTACCTCAGGGTTCAACTTTGGGTCCTCTGTTATTTAGTTTGTTTATTAATGACCTACCTGAAGCTTGTCCACCTGCTGTAACTTGTCAGATGTATGCGGATGATGCGGTCATATATTTACATGCTAAAAACAAGAAGCAAGCAGGAGAAGAGTTATCTGCTTCAATGGTCAATATTTCTGATTGGTTAATAAACTCTTGCTTACATCTGAATGTCGATAAAACCGTTTGTATGTTTTTCTCAAAGTCCGTAAATAGAGATCCTGACCCAGAAGTTACAGTAGCAGGGAAAAGACTATCGGTAGTACATGAATTTAAATATCTGGGCATAGTATTGGATTCACAACTCACATTTAAAACACAAGTTAAAAAAGTTGTGAACAGACTTAAATTCAATCTGGCAAATTTCAGACATATTAGGAGCAACCTAACGACAGAGGCCTCAAAGTTGTATTTCAATGCAATGATTCTTTCACATATGAACTACTGTCTGACCAGCTGGACTCAGACAGGCAGAACTACATTAAAACCGGTGGAAAGGCTTTACAAACAGGCTTTGAAAACATTGGATAAAAAGTCAAATTCCTATCATCATTGCAAAATTTTAACAATATATAACTTTTTAAGTTGGGAAACTATGATCAAATTTGCCGATATTTTACTTGTATATAAGAGTCTTCATGGCCTGGCACCTCCTCCGCTCAATGAATTTATCAAACAAATTCAAAACTCATCTACCAGATCCACCTCCAGGGGGGATTGTAAAATACCATACAGAAAGAGTGCCTTTGGGCAGTCAGCCTTTTCCTACCGAGCAGCACACATGGAACACTGTACCCATAGAACTCAGGAACATCACATCTCTTAAGTTGTTCTCCAAATCAGTAAAACAGTGGTTACTGGACAATCAAACCTGTTATCATGATCTGAATTAGTGGCTATGTCCTCATTTTTCGTAATATATGTTAGGACTTAGGTGCTTTGTATAGTACGTTCTTTCATTGTCTTGCTAATTGTGCTTGTGTGCTGTGGCTTTTGTTTATGTGATTTGCTTTGTGCATTTGTGTGTCTTCTGTTGGCTGTGTGTTTTGGTCTGTGTTATGTTTTATGTCCTACTTTTGTATAGTGCGTTTTTAATGTTTTTGTTACATGGTTAGGTTACTATATTAATAGGCTTTAAATCTTGCTGTTTCTGCTATGTGATTTGTTATGTGCTTTTGTCTGTGGTTATGTACTTGCTTTGAGCTTATGTGCTTTCTATATATGTCTATGTTCCTTTCTATGGACATGCAATCAATTCGTTTTTATCTGTGCTTATGTGTTTTTGTACTTTTGTACGGAATTTTAATTCCTGTTCATATATATATGTAAATACCATCAACCTGCCAGGGACTGCAGATGAAAATTAGCCTGTATGGCTAAATCTGGCACATTTACGTGACTTAAGTGATCATGTTAATTAATGTGCATTGTCCCTTCTTAAATAAACATAAACATAAACATAAACATAATTTTTTTCCAGAATCCCCAATTCAGCAATGATGTTGATCTGAGATTGAGATCCATTTGACATCGTAGAGAAGTTTTGAGCAGACATCAAATGATCAGACTCTTGATGTAATTAGGCAGCAAATGCAAAAGTAATCTTGTCCAGTTTGTATTCCTACAGCAGTGAAGACATTTCATCTTTAAAGCAGAGAATGTCACTGAGTTCATGTGCAATATCCAAAATCATCAGCAAAGTTCTTAGCAAGGCAGAAGCCTGGCATGTTTCTATGTGCACAAAGGTGGACTGCAGGGTTTGCCTGCCCTCACATATTGTTTATGAGTTCTGTCCCCACATTTTCTCACATGATACAATCATACGTCAGCATTGTTAACAAATTTTTCACGAGCGATGTAATCTCTCTACCACCACCTGGCACTCAATACCCTGATCCATTCCACCATATGCATGCTGTAGCAGCACGTGCTTAAGCTTCATTATTGTTCAAGATTTATTTGTCATATGCACGGCAATATTAAAATAAACTATATAACCAACTGAGGTAGACTGGTGTACGGTAGTAACGCAATTAGTAAAACTGTGATGTAGATAGGCTGTACAGTAGTCGTAATGTATATGCTTAATGAGAACCAGGTAGGACATACATAAGGTGCAGAGGCTGTACAGGGGATGGACACAAACATTTGTACTGTGATGGTTATATAGATACATACAAAGTGGCATGAAAACGTTTGGGCACCCCTGCTCACAATGTCTGTTACTGTGAATAGTTAAATCAAATCAAATCAAATCAAATTTTATTTATATAGCACTTTTCATGCACGATAAAATGCAACACAAAGTGCTGTACAACAGTTAAAAACATTATAAAGGAAAACATAAAAACATCCATCCATCCATCCATTTTCTACCACTTATCCAGGCCAGGTTGCGGGGCAGCAGTCTGAGCAGGGACGCCCAAACTTCCCTCTCCCTGGACACTTCCTCTAGCTCATCTGGGGGGGATCCCAAGGCGTTCCCAGGCAAGCCGAGCGACATAGTCACTCAAGCGTGTCCTGGATCTTCCTCGGGGCCTCCTCCCGGTGGGGTATGCCTGGAACACCTCCCTAGGGAGGCAACCAGGGTGCATCCGATAGAGATGCCCGAGCCACCTCAGCTGACCTCAGCTCTCGATGTGGAGGAGCAGCGACTCTACTCTGAGCTCCTCCCAGGTGACAGAGCTCCTCGCCCTATCTCTAAGGGAGCGCCCTGCCACCCTGCGGAGGAAACTCATTTCAGCCGCTTGTATCTGGGACCTCGTTCTTTCGGTCATGACCCAAAGTTCATGGCCATAGGTGAGGGTAGGAACGTAGATTGACCGGTAAATCGAGAGCTTCGCCTTTCAGCTCAGCTCCTTCTTCACCAGGACGGACCGATACAGCGACCGCATTACTGCTGCCGCTGCACCGATCTGCCTGTCAATCTCACGCTCCATTCTTCCCTCACTCATGAACAAGATCCCAAGATACTTAAACTCCTCCACTTGAGGCAGGAACTCTCCCCAAACCTGGAGGGAGCAAACCACCTTTTTCCGGTCGAGAACCATGGCCTCAGACTTGGAAGTGCTGACTCTCATCCCAGCTGCTTCGCACTCGCCTGCAAACCGCCCCAGTGCATGCTGAAGGTCCTGGCTCGAGGGAGCCAACAAGACAACATCATCCGCAAAAAGCAGAGATGAAATCTACTGGCTTGCGAACCGAACCCCCTCCGGTCCCTGGCTAAAATAATGAACAGAACCGGTCACAAAGGGCAGCCCTGGGAGTCCAACATGCACCGGGAACAGGTCCGACTTACTGCTGGCAATGCGGACCAAGCTCCTGCTCCGGTTGTACAGGGACTGTACAGCCCTCAGCAGAGGGCCTTCAACCCCATACTCCCGGAGTACCTCCCACAGAATGACGCGAGGGACATGGTCGAATGCCTTCTCCAAGTCCACAAAACACATGTGGACTGGTTGGACAAACTCCCATAATCCCTGAAGCACCCTGTGGAGGGTATAGAGCTGGTCCAGTGTTCCACGGCCAGGACAAAAACTGCATTGTTCCTCCTGAATCCGGATTCTCCTCTCCAGTACCCTGGAATAGACTTTCCCAGGGAGGCTGAGGAGTGTGATTCCCCGATAGTTGGAACACACCCTCCGGTCCCCCTTTTTAAACAGAGGGAGCACCACCCCAGTCTGCCAGTCCAGAGGCACCATCCCCGATTGCCACGCGATGTTGCAGAGGCGTGTCAACCAGGACAGCCCTGCAACATCCAGTGACTTGAGGTACTCAGGGCGGATCTCATCCACCCTGGTGCTTTGCGACCGCGTCCCCAGTCTCTGCTTCCTCTACAGAAGACATGACAGTGGGATTGAGGAGATCCTCAAAGTATTCCTTCCACCACCCGACAATGTCCCCAGTCGAGGTCAACAGCTCCCCACCTCCACTGTAAACAGTGTTGACAGAGAACTGCTTCCCCTTCCTGAGGCGCCGAATGGTTTGCCAGAATTTCTTCGAGGCCGACGGGTAGTCCTCCTCCATGGCCTCCCCAAACTCCTCCCAGACCCAAGTTTTTGTTTCTACAGCCGCCCGAGCTGCTGCACGCTTGGCCTGCCGGTACCCATCAGCTGCCTCAGTAGTCCCATGAGCCAACCAGGCCCGATAGGACTCCTTCTTCAGCTTGACGGCATCCCTTACTTCCGGTGTCCACCACCAGGTTCGGGGATTGCCGCCACGACAGGCACCAACAACTTTACGGCCACAGCTACGGACGGCTGCATCAACAATGGAAGTGGAGAACGTGGCCCGTTCGGACTCGATGTCTACAACTTCCCTCAGAATCTGGTCGAAGCTCTCCCGGAGGTTGGAGTTGAAGACCTCCCTGACAGCAGGTTCTGCCAGACGTTCCCAACAGACCCTCACAGTATGTTTGGGTCTGCCAAGTCTGTCCCGCTTCCTCCCCTGCCAGCGGATCCAACTCACCACCAGGTGATGATCAGTTGACAGCTCAGCCCCTCTCTTCACCTGAGTGTCCAGGACATACCGCCGAAGGTCAGATGATACGACTACAAAGTTGATCATTGATCTCCAGCCTAGGGTGTCCTGGTGCCATGTGCACTGATGGACATCCTTATGCCTGAACATGGTGTTCGTTATGGACAAACTGTGACTAGCACAGAAGTCCAATAACAGAACACCACTCGGGTTCAGATCGGGGAGGCCATTCCTCCCAATCACACCCCTCCAAGTATCACAGTTGCTACCCACGTGAGCATTGAAGTCCCCCAGCAGAATGATGGAGTCCCCAGTTGGAGCACTTTCCAGTACCCCTCCCAGGGACTCCAAGAAGGCCGGGTACTCTACACTGCTGTTCGGCCCGTAGGCCGAAACAGTAGTGAGAGACCTATACCCGACCCGAAGGCGCAGGGAAGCAACCCTCTCGCTCAGCGGGGAGAACTCCAACACATGGCGGCTGAGCTGGGGGGCTATAAGCAAGCCCACGCCTGCTCGCCGCCTCTCACCGCGGGCAACTCCAGAGTAGAATAGAGTCCAGCCTCTCTCAAGGAGTTGGGTTCCAGAGCCCAGATTGTGCGTGGAGGTGAGCCCGACTAACTCTAGTCGGTACCTCCTGCACTAGCTCTGGCTCTTTCCCCCCCAGCGAGGTGACATTCCATGTCCCCATAGCCAGAGTCATCGTCCAGGGTTTGGGCCGTCGAGGCCCCCACCCACGACTGCCACCCATAACACAAAGCACCGGCCCCTTCTGATCCTTCCTGTGGGTGGTGGGCCTACGGGAAGGCGGGCCCACGTCGCTCCTTCGGCTGCACCCGGCCGGATCCTGTGGGCAAAGACCCGGCCACCAGGCGCTCGCCTGCGAGCCTCAACCCCAGGCCTGGCTCCAGGGTGGGGCCCTGGTGACGCCAATCCGGGTGATGTAAGCGTCCTTTTTGTTTTTTCTTTCATAGGGGCTCCTGAATCGCTCTTAGTCTGACCCGTCACCTAGAACCTGTTTGCCTTGGGAGACCCTACCAGGGGCATTAAGCCCCGGACAACATAGCCTCTAGGATCATTCAGGTACTCAAACTCCTCCACCACGATAAGGTGTCGGTTCAAGGAGGAGAACACAGCAACATGAAAACAGAGAAACCCCATCCCTCCCACCCTCTATATGTACATATGCACACCCACGACCACACACACACACACACACACACACACACACACACATACACAGTAGTGAGACATGGCAAGGCACTGAGGATTGAGGAAAACGCCACCTTTGGGGCCGTCCACACTGGGAGGAGTCGCCGCAGACTATGATCACAGGGGGCGCTGGCACCCAGGCCCCCCCGACTCTGACAGACAGGTGGATCCCCAACCAAGGTGGGGAGCCGCCCACCCAGCTGGGCCGAAGGGCCCCGGGACCAGCACCCCCAGCAGCAGACCAGACACAACTCTCAGTGTGGAGGACCCCCCTGAGGAAACATTGCAGTTAAAAGTAAAAGGCATGATATAAAATAACTAAAATAAATTAAAGAGTTAAAGGAAGAAAAATACATAAAATAATAAAAAAAAGTAGATTAATTAGGATAAAATGCTACAGAATATAAAACAGCAAAATAAAAGGCTTCAACATAAGATAAATGATAAGAACGTAAGAGAATTTAAAGGTCAGTTAAAAGCCTGATCAAAAAGGTGTGTTTTTAACCTTCTTTTAAAAATATCACAGACTCTGAAAAGCTCTCGCCCTGCAATCGGCTGGTGACTGGTTCAGGGTGTACCCTGCCTCTTGACAATTGCTAGTTGGGATAGGCTCCAGCCCCCCACAACCCCGAAAGGGATACACGGGTATAGAAGATGAATAAATGAATGAAAAGCTCTCCAGCAGGCTGTTCCACAGGTGTGGAGCATAGTGGCTAAATGCCGCCTCGCCGTGGGTTTTAGTTCTGGATTTTTGGTATGGATAAAAGGCCGGTGCCGGAGCACCTCAGGGTCCGCGAGGGTTGATACGGTAAAAGCAGGTCAGATAAGTAAGAGGGCGCAGGCCCGTTAAGACATTTAAAAAAATAGTAAAAGAACCTTAAAATCAATCCTGAAGCGGACAGGGAGCCAATGCAGCGACTGTAAAACCGGTGTAATGTGGGCTCGCCCTCAGGTCTTCGTCAGTGACCTGAGGGCGAGCCCACATATTCAGCGAGTGGCTGAATTTTTGAAGTAATTGGAGTAGAATATGAACAGATGTAGAAGGTGAACTGATCTCCAAAATGTGTAGTTAAAGATTAAATATTCTCTTCAACATTTTAAGCAAGCCTAATGTTTTATTTTTGTTTTGTACAATTTTAGATGTCAAAGCTTTATAAATACTTTGACTCCTCAAACCTTGTCCCAACAATCTGCAACCATAGGCTCCTCTAAGCAGCTGTCTCACACTGAAAATTAAGATAATTGATGTCCACAAAGCAGGAGAAAGCTGTAAGAAGACAGCACAGTGTGCTCATATTGCTTGAAAGGCAAATTAAAACCCTTGTTTGACTGCATAAGACCTCCAGGAAGATTCAGCAGACTGGAGCGGTGGTACGCTGCTCTACTGTGCAACAACATTTACGCAAATATGAGCGTCATGGAGAGTCATCAGGAGAAGACCTTTCCTGTGTCCATCCCACAGGTTTCTTACAAAGAATGTCTCCCCCTCGAATATTTCAGTCACACATGCAATTGTGTCTTAGGGAGCTGCAATAAGGAAGTCTTGAGGATGTTAAAGCATGGGTGACTTTTTCTAAAACATTAGGCAATAAGAAAGTCCTGCTTGTTAACTTGCTATTGTATTGTGATGTGATTACACAACTGGTTGGTGCTGGAGGAGTTTGAGGGGTGGAACAGTATGCTATCTGTCTTGTTTTCATTTAAATGTGCAAAGTTATTGGCCATCCATCCTACAATATCCTCCAGACATTGAGCAAGAGCAGTAGGTCAAATCTGGTCATTGGGTTGGATGCAGACCTGATCTCCCATTCTCCCAGGATTCTCCCATATTCTACCCTTCTCTCACACTGTTCTCCCATTTAAATATTTTCCCATAAATCTGAACTATATTTAACCTTTCTAAGTCAAGTAAAACATAGGTTGACTGTAACTGTGATTAGAGGCACAACCACCTATTTGATGTGTCTGCTACATTGCAGCCTAGCCGAAGCATATGGATGGAAAATAGGAGGGGACCAAGGACCGGGGACTCCATGTGAGAGAAACACAGGGGTAGAGGATGAATTTTTAACAGTGATAGAGAAGGTCCTGTCTGTGATATAAGAATGAAACTAGTCCAGAGCTGTGCCACAGACTCCAGCACAATGAAAATGTTCTGGATACACACAAATTCTGCCCTCAGATAGCCATGATCAAGGCGCTGCAGTAGTCGACGTCTAAGTCTGAGGCCAAGGTGGACCTCGGGCGGAACCACATTATATGGTTTCATTTTCAGAAATGTTTCTCAAATGTTGGCACAGAAAGAATAAATATAATGATAATTTCTAATGCAGTTTATTGTGTATTTGCTTTTCATTTGAGCTGAAAATGAACAGGTTTATGTTAATTGGCTCTTGCTCCACTCTGAATCTATCTTGTCCCAATCCTTTTCTTTAAATAGGCCACGGTTTCTTCACTAAAGAATGAAGTTTACTACATGTCTAATGCTTCTATGTTTGAAAGCTTGGCCTCCTCAGTTGCTGACAGATACCGAACATCTTTGATAAATCAACAGGATATCATAGTAATAAGTGAGTAACAGACAGTGTTAAGCCAGATTTGAATGTCATAAATGATTATCATATTACATCATGTTATTATGGCATGTGTGTGTGTGAAAAAGGAGGGGGCAACACATGTCCCGAACAGGCACATCATGAGTGAATGTGCTTCAGCAGAGTTGACATTTCGACCTTAAATTTTCTTTTGTCACAAGCTTTTATCAATATTCTGTTTAGACATGTACACATTAACAATTTTCAAGTCATTATCTAGAGTCTAAATACGCCGTCCAGGCACAATTGAGGACAGAACGAGGGTATCATAATACATCCTAACAGGCTAACGCACAATATCAATAACCTTATGTGAGCTGAAGAAAAACAAAAAATTAGTTTGCAAACAATCTGAGTCGAGTTAAGTGTTTAAATACATTAAAATGCAGACATAAATTAAAAGCCTTTTTGTTGAATGTAGAATGAAAAAACAATTAATGAAAAATAAAGTACTCTGACACCACATTTATTTTATTATATTGTAATAACAAATACAGACATTTTTGACTTAGAGCAATTTCAACAAGAAACTGAGCTTTGTTTCAAAGCAATATACATCTCTTAAACGACATTAACCTTAGTGACTGTGACAACTGACAGTTTATATCGACAGCATAGATGGCCAATGAGGATGGGTCTAATGTTCTGGTCTCTGATGCCATAGATGAGAGCGCTCAGACATCTGGGAAGAAGGATTACACACACATATAGAATACTCTGGATGCGCAAAATTGTTATTCTGTCAACAACTTTTGTGATAGAGAAAACCAGAGGACTGTATATTGTCGAAGACAGACTGAGGCACAGCTGCACCAGATGCAGCAGCAGTGTGTTACGAGCCTTACGGGCTGAAGCTTTGTCTGTGGAGGCTGACCTGGCTGCTACCATCACACCAATATATGAAGAAGTGACTGCCACACCAGCTGATACAAACAAACAACACGTGTAGACTTGGTCATAATTGTTAGAAACTGGGCTAAGCAGCATATTTTCTATGGAACAAAATTCTTTCATCTGCAGGTTCTCAAATAGGAAATCTAACAGTAAAAGAACTTGAATGAGGACATTTAATGAAGTGACGGCCCAAACCACAACGATAGCCACCTCTGTGTTTCTGATGGTGATGATGGTAGCATGTCTCAGTGGGTAGCAAACAGCCACATATCTCTCCAGAGACATCAGCACCAGTGTGAGAGGGGAGACATCATTTGTGACAGTGCAGAGCATGGTGAGAACACCACATACAGGATATGTCAGCATTACTCTACAAGCAGACAGTATGTACAGTGCCTGACTCAGTGCCATCTGTGCAGTGTCTGCAAAAAGGAGGTTAAACAGAAGTACATAACGAGAGGTCTCACAAAACACCAGTTTACTCCTCAAGGTGAAAAACATGGAGGCATTAATGCAGAGAAACACACAGCATGACAATATAATTGGAGCAGAAAACAGGAAAAGTTCGACCAGGCCCCGGTACTGCAGTCCATCAGCGATGTTTGTCTGAGATGAAGTTGCATTTGACATCATTAGAGAGGCATTTATGGGACCCCCTCAAAATCAACACGGGATATATGAAGGGTTTTATCCAGGTATATAGTAAACTGCAGTTATCTACTTATAACAGAGAAGCTCAAATAATCTTGTATAGTCCACTCTTGGAATAGTAAAACTCCATTGTCTTTGCAGAGATGTCTATCAAGTTCACATGCAAAACAAAATGCTCCACATACATTTTCCCTGTGCCAGCAGTTACCAGGTTAGATGCTGTGTTTGAGTCCATGTGAGCAGAACTGGTCTGCAGGGTTTCATGGTCCTCACAGGCCTTTTAAGGATTCAGTCCTCACACCCACTTCACGTGATATTCTATTGTAAGCATCTGACGACATTATGGAAAGGATCCCTGCAGAGATAGGCCTTTCAATTTAAATCATCAATATCATCAGCAAGTGTGGCCGGAAAAGCTTGAATTTTTGCAAAAGTAAATGTGTTAATTCATATTCTGTGTTTAAAATTTCAATAAAAAAATGAGCTTTGTTTCAAATCAATATACATCTCTTAAATTACAGTAATGCTTGATGATTCAGTGGCGCCTAGACTGAGACCTTAGTGACTGTGACAACTGACAGTTTATATCGACAGCATAGATGGCTGATGACAATGGGTCTGATGTTCTGGTCTCTGACACCATAGATGAGAGCGCTCAGACATCTGGAAAAAAGGATTACACACACATATAGAATACTCTGGATGCGCAAAATTGTTATTCTGTCAGCAAGTTTTGTGATAGCGATAACCAGAGGACTGTATATTGTCGAAGACAGACTGAGGCACAGCTGCACCAGATGCAGCAGCAGTGTGTTACGAGCCTTACGGGCTGAAGCTGCCACACCAGCTGATACAAACAGACAACACGTGTAGACTTGGTCATAATTGTTAGAAACTGGGCTATGTAGCATTTTTTCTATGGAACAAAATTCTTTCTTCTGCAGGTTCTCAAATAGGAAATCTAACAGTAAAAGAACTTTAATAAGGACATTTAATGAAGTGACGGCCCAAACCACAACGATAGCCACCTCTGTGTTTCTGATGGTGATGATGGTAGCATGTCTCAGTGGGTAGCACACAGCTACATATCTCTCCAGAGACATCAGCACCAGTGTGAGAGGGGAGACATCATTTTTCGAGGATAACAAAGATGGCGCCAGTGTGTGAGGCGTTCCGTCGGTCGCTCCGGGCACTGTGTGTGCTTACTCTGCTTATAATACTTGTTGCACATAATGTCAACGCTCTGCTGGTGTATGATCGCCAAACGTTGCTGGATCTAAGAACCTCCGCTGAAAATCTGGTTAACTTAGATCATTACGAACATCAAACTCTGCCTCCTTTCCTGTCGGACATCCCGGCGTACCTGTGCCGCACATCAGCGCCACTCCCTCGGCGAAAACGCCACCGCCGCCGGGGTAAGCGTGGCGGCTGTCTGGTGAGGTTGAGGGCCGGGTTGGTGCGTCCCGATCGTGGCGGATGTGGAGCGGTGCCTCGTCTTTGTGTCTCTCGGCGTTGGCTGGACCCTGTCGCCGTCTGCTTGGTACCGGTAGCCGGCTCGGAAGACCTGTTCCTGCCCCGCGGTCCCTGCCCTCCTCGTCCTCGCTGGCGCGGAGTGGATCCGGGGAACCTGCGGCCTCTCCGCCGGGACCCACGGTCATCTGCTCGCCCAGACCCACCAGCTCCAGCCAAGTTTGGCCTGGTTAACGCAAGATCGCTTGCGAATAAAACATTCATCCTGAAGGATTTCTTCACATCTCGTGAACTGGATTTCCTCTTTGTCACCGAGACTTGGCTGAGTGTTGGTGAGTCCAGTGCTTTTACGGAACTTTTACCTGCCGAGTGTTGCTATTTTAATTCTCCACGGACATCTGGTCGAGGAGGAGGAATTGCAACTATTTTTAAAAGCGATTTTAAATGTAAACAGATATCGCTGTCATCGGCTCTCCCCAGCTTTGAATCGAGTTTGTTTGAGCTGGGGAGTTCCTACACAGTGCTGTGTGCTGTGGTTTATCGGCCTCCCAAATACAACAGAGACTTTTTAAATGACTTTTCTGTGTTCTTATCTGATATCATGCCGAAATATGACCGGGTCCTGATCGTTGGTGATTGCAATATTCACGTGTGTTGTCCAGAAAACCCCCTGGCGAGAGATTTCTTAAACATAATCGACTCTTTTAATCTTGTACAGTCTGTACTGGGCCCGACACATGTACAGGGACACACACTTGATCTTGTTTTATCATATGGTTTGCCTGTTTTTAACCTGGAGCTCTGTGAAGCGTTTTTCTCAGATCATATGCCTGTACTTTTTGAAGCTGCTGTGTGCTGTAACTCAGTTAAAACTCCCGCTGCTGCTCGCAGATGCCGGGTCATTAACCCTTCCACTGCTGCTCGCTTCTCCGCCGCCTTCCGTCAGAACTGTGTCTCTCCCGATCCTGAGTGCGGTGATGCAGAGGCTCTTAGTGCTCAGTTTCTTGACACATGTCAAACTGCCATTGACTCTGCTGCCCCACTGAAGAGCAGGCAGCATAAAGTCAAATCAGAGCCTTGGTTGAATGAAACAACCCGCACTGCCAGGCGGGAATGTCGTAGAGCTGAGCGCAGGTGGAAAAAAGATAAGCTGGAAGTGTCTTTTCAAATATTGAGAGACTGTTGGCGTCGTTACCAATCCTCTGTGAAAGAGGCTAAAAGAAATTATTTCTCCGATATTATTGTCTCAAACTGTCACAAACCTCGTGTGTTGTTTAAAGTGATAAACTCTGCTCTGAACGCACCACAGACTGTGGGAATTGAGCCCTCCCCTTCTGTGTGTGAAAACTTTCTACAGTTCTTCACTGCTAAAGTCACTTCTACCAGAGCACTTATTTCTCCTCCTGCTTATGACCCCTCAGTGTTTGTCCCTTGTTCTGCTGTTTTTGACTCATTTGAGCCTGTGACCCTGCATTTTGTACAGGAGACTGTGGGTCATTTAAAGCCATCAGGCTCGCCCAATGACCCGGTTCCTCCTCAACTTTTTAAGGAGGTTTTTCCCACTGTTGGGCCATATCTATATAGCATTATTAACAGCAGTCTGTCTTCAGGAGTGGTTCCTGTAAATTTTAAACATGCAGTTGTGCAGCCACTGATTAAAAAACCTGGACTGGATCCTGCTGTTATGGGTAATTTTAGGCCCATTTCTAAATTGTCATTTTTGTCCAAAATATTAGAGAAGATTGTCTACTCCCAGCTCATGGACTTTTTAAATGAACAAAATGTTCTTGAAACTTTCCAATCTGGTTTTAAAACATTGCACAGCACAGAATCTGCGCTTTTGAGAGTTTTTAACGACATCTTTTTAGCCACTGATTCTGGTCACTGTGTGATCCTTGTGCTCTTAGATTTAACTGCAGCATTTGATACAGTGGACCATGACATCCTGATTGCTCGTTTGGAGCAGTGGGTGGGCATCAGGGGCTCGGCACTGGAATGGTTCAGGTCCTACCTGTCTCATCGGACATTCTGTGTCAGCCTGGGTGACTCTGTGTCCTCCACTGCTCCTCTCTCATGTGGGGTCCCACAGGGCTCAGTGCTGGGCCCTCTTTTATTTTCTTTATATCTCCTCCCTCTTGGTTCCATTCTCAGGAAGCACGGCATTTTATTCCACTGTTATGCTGATGACAGCCAGATCTATGTCCCTCTGAAAAAGGCTGATTCATTCTCCCTTAAGCCACTGTTAAATTGTTTAGATGATGTTAAGGCCTGGATGGCTCTAAACTTTTTAAATTTTAACGAAAACAAGACTGAAGTGATGGTCTTCGGTGGCACATCAGTGACCCCCCCAGTGGATCTGGGTTCCTTGACACAGTACGCCAAACCTATTGTCAGTAACCTAGGGGTAAAAGTGGACGCTGATCTTAAATTTGACAGCCAGATTAAAGCTGTGGTGAGAACAAGCTTCTTCCAGTTAAGGCAGCTGGCGAAAATAAAACCTTTTCTCCAGAGACAGCACTTTGAGACAGTAATCCACGCCTTTGTGACCACACGACTGGATTACTGTAATGCACTTTATATGGGGGTTAGTGGGTCCTCCATCGCACGTCTTCAACTGGTACAGAACGCAGCTGCACGTCTTTTAACTGGTACAAAGAAGTTTGAGCACATTTCACCAATTTTAGCTTCACTCCACTGGCTACCCGTCCACTTTAGAATTCATTTTAAAATTCTTTTATTTGCTTTTAAATCTCTAAATGGTCTTGCCCCATCGTACCTCTCTGAGCTTCTGCACCCCTACACACCCACCCGATCTCTTAGGTCAGCAGACCAGCTGCTCCTGAGGGTTCCCAAAACCAGGCTGAAGCTCAGAGGGGATCGGGCGTTTTCTGTTGCAGCTCCAAAATTGTGGAACGAACTGCCGCTGCACATTAGACAGGCCTCTTCACTGTCTAATTTTAAAACTCTTCTTAAAACGCACCTTTTTTCCTTGGCTTTTCACACCACTTAGGTTGTTGATTTTATGTGCACAGATATTTTATCATTTTATGTTCTTATCTTTTTAATCTTTTATTTATTTTGTTTTATTGTGTTCGTTTTACTGTACAGCACTTTGGAAACCTTTGTGTTTATTTAAAATTGTGCTTTATAAATAAAATGGATTGGATTGGATCATTTGTGACAGGGCAGATCATGGTGAGAACACCACATACAGGATATGTCAGCATTACTCTACAAGCAGACAGTATGTACAGTACCTGACTCAGTGCCATCTGTGCAGTGTCTGTAAAAAAGAGGTTAAACAGAAGAATGTAACGAGAGGTCTCACCAGTTTACTCCTCAAGGTGAAAAACATGGAGGCATTAATGCAGAGAAACACACAGCATGACAATATAATTGGAGCAGAAAACAAGAAAAGTTTGACCAGGCCTCGGTACTGCAGTCCATCAGCGATGTTTGTCTGAGATGAAGTTGCATTTGACATTATTAGAGAGGCATTTATGGGACCCCACACTCCTTAAGGGTTTTATCCAGGTATCCAATAAATTGTAATTATCTTAAAGTGCATTTAAGACATACGCCCATCAACCTGTTGGTGTAAGTATAACAGAAACACACAAATTACCTTCCACAATACGAAAAGTAAAACTCAATTGTCTTTGCAGAGATGTCTATTAAGTTCACAAGTAAAACAGAAAATCATCCACATACATTTTCCTTGTGCCAGCAGTTACCAGTTTAGATGCTGTGTTCGATTCCAGAACCGGTCTGTAGGGTGTCAAGGTCCTCACAGGCATTTTAAGAATTCAGTCCTCACACCCACTTCACGTGATACCATCACATGGTATGCATGGTAAACATGGTTCAGGATCTGTAATGTTAAACAGTAATAAATGACTTAATGCTTTCACAATTATTTCTCAACACCCTGGTCCATGACATTCTTTTTCCCTCAGTGAACATGGGAGCAGCATCTTTTGGAAGAAATATGATGACTGTAGCATTATCTATATCTTTTTTCCACAATTATTTTTTCCCTGTATTACATGTTATTAATTATGGCCATGAAAGTATAAAATTCTTAAGGAAATATTAAGGTGAATTGGTGGAAAGAGGGCCTGTAGATGCTTAACTCTTGACCTGAAAGAAAGATGCTTGCTGTAATTATATCCTCTCTGCATACTGCCACTAAAGAAATCAATATTGCTTGTTCTGTACAAAAATTTTAACCAAAGCTAATATTAGCGGTCTGATTTAGAGTTAACCTAATTAAGCAGGTGCTTCTCACACAGTAGAAACTGCATTGGAGGGACAGTAGCAAATGATGTGTACAAACAAGATATCCACTTGATTTGACTGCTGAAGCCTCATATCAGCTTTAGCTAAACTTAAGAAAGCATTTTTGTGCAGAAAGAAAACTGTCAGTTTTGTCCACTATCTCAAACATTGGAATAGTGTTATGAGGAGAGACCTTCACAGCCACTATGGACAGGAGAAAAAATTACAGTGACTAAAAACTTTCAATGTACATGTGGACATGTATGTATTAAGACAGACTTGACTTTTTTTTATGATGTGTTTCCTAGACTGTGACCTCAGCTTTGGTTGGAATAATGGAGAGTTTCAGCTGACAGCGTAGATGGTATATGAGGATGGGTCTGATGTTCTGGTCTCTGGTGCCATAGATGAGAGCACTCAAACATCTGGGAAAGGTGACAACACACACATACACAACAATCTGAATGCCCACCAGTACTATCCTGTTTAGGGCCTTTGACATAATTATCAGCAATGGTGGTGTAAATGGTTGAGGACAGACTGAGGCCCAGCTGCACCAGATGTAGCTTGCATGGTTTATTGGCTCTGTCCTCACATCATTTTACATTATACAACAACACATCCGCATTGTTAACAAATGATTCATGGGTGATGTAATCTCTCAGCCACCACCTCCTCGGTAGTGTGATCCACTCCACCATATCCATGATGCAACAGTACCTTCACAACCTCACAGTATGATTTCATGTCATCACTGAGGAGTATCCCTGAAACAATCTTGTTTTTTTTTTGTCTAATTCTGTAATTGTGCTTTTTTCTGCCACTGAAAATCAAAATACTTGTTTCCGAACTTGATCAGTGTTCTTGCATAAAACACATCCCTTTCAGATTTCCCCATGTACATTTTGGGGATTATAAACCACATGGGTCTTGAACGATGATCCATGTGTCACTGTTATATTCATTGTGGCCTGTGGCTTTGACTCTTAACACTTTTCTATTGTCTATTGTTAATGCAAACAAACAAACATAAAACCTTTACTCACTCACCTTTAGACACAACTATGCCATAGAAGCACTATTGTACTGTAGAACATTAATAGCTTGCAATTAATTGCAGTTTACTTTTAAAAGAGCCACAGTACACATTCTCTGTTTAAATTCTGAATAAATTCACACATTTTGTTAAAAATAATATTTCTCTATGAAGCAATGCATGTGCTGATTTTTGCCATGCCAGGAATGACAGAGACAGAAATTGAGTGTCTCCACTGACAGCAGAGATTGTACAAGAGGACGGGTCTGATGGTCTGGTCTCTGAGACCATAGATGAGAGAACTGAGACATCTTGGAAAAATGATAATACACACATACAGTACAATCTGGATACGTACTAATATTATCCTGTCTAGGACCTTGTAGATAGCTATAAGCATTGGGTTATATGTAGTTGAAGACAGACTCAGGCAGAGCTGCACCAGATGCAGCAGCAGCAGCGTGTTACGAGCCTTACGGGCTGAAGCTTTGTCTGTGGAGGCTGACCTGGCTGCTGCCATCACACCAATATAAGAGCAAATGACTGACACACCAGCTGATACAAACAGACAATAAGTGTAGACTTTGTCATAATCTTTAGACATTTGGCCAAGCAGCATGTATTCTAAAGAGCAAAACTGTTTCATCTGCAGGCTCTGCAGATCCTCAAATGGAAAATCTAGAAGTAAAAGAACTTGAGTAAGGATATTCAGTGAACTGAAGGCCCAAACCACAACGATAGCCACCTCTGTGTTTCTGATGGTGATGATGGTAGCGTGTCTCAGTGGGTAGCACACAGCCACATATCTCTCCAGACACATCAGCACCAATGTGAGAGGTGAGATCACAGAGGTGAGATTGGCAAGCATGGTGAAAACACCACATACCGGATAAGTCAATGTTATTCTACAAGCAGCCATTATGTACATTAATTGAGCATGTACCAGCAGTATAGTCTCTGCAACAAGGAGTTTATACAGAAGAACGTATCGGGAGGTCTCACGAAACACAGATTTACTCCTCAAGGTGAATAGCACGGTCCCATTAATGAAGAGAAACACACAGCATGGTAATGTAGACATAGTGGAAAACATCACCCTTTCCAGTGTCTCCCGTTCTTCAGTGATGTTGATCTGAGACAGAGCTGCTTCTGACATCTTCGACAAGCATTGAAGAGATCTAAAAATAATTAACTCTCTATGTAATCAGACAGCAAAAGCTAAAGAAATCTTGTCCAGCTTGTATTCCTACAACAGTGAAGACATTTCATTATTAGAGCAGAGCACTCCACTGACTTCACATGCAAAACCCCAAATCTTCCACATACTTTTTAACAGGATAGAGGCCTGGCTTGTCTCTGTGAGAGCACAGTGGACTGCAGATTTTTACTGCCCTCTCATATGGTTTATTGGCTCTGTCCTCACATCATTTTACATTATACAACAACACGTCCGCATTGTTAACAAATGATTCATGGGTGATGTAATCTCTCAGCCACCACCTCCTCGGTAGTGTGATCCACTCCACCATATCCATGATGCAACAGTACCTTCACAACCTCACAACAAACTTTTTAAGCTTCATAAAGGAAGAATATGTGGCAGAGATGTTTAGTACATTAGACAGTATAAGTGTACATAATAAAGTGGGTAGGTACTATGATTTCATGTCATCGCTGAGGAGAATCCCTGAAATAATCTTTTTTTTTCTAATTCTGTAATTGCGCTCTTTTTTCTGCCACTGAAAATCAAAATACTTGTTTCTGAACTTGATCAATGTTCTTGCATAAAACACATCCCTTTCAGATTTCCCCAAGTACATTTTGGGGATTATAAACCACATGGGTCTTGAACGATGATCCATGAGTCACTGTTATATTCATTGTGGCCTGTGGCTTTGACGCTTTAACAGTTTCCTATTGTCTATTGTTAATGCAAACAAACAAACATAAAACCTTTACTCACTCACCTTTAGACACAACTATGCCATAGAAGTATTATTATACTGTAGAACATTAATAGCTTGCAATTAATTGCAGTTAACTTTTAAAGAGCCACAGTACACCCACCCACCTCAGTGACGACTCTTTCCATCCATGAGGGGGACATCAACAAACTCTTCAGGAGACAGAACCCAGAAAGCAGCTGGACCGGATTCTGTCTCCCCATCCGCCTTGAAGCACTGATCAGCTGTCTCCAGTGTTCACAGACATTTTTAACAGCTCACTGGAGACATGTCACGTGCCAGCTTGCTTCAAGTCTTCAACCATCACACGTCAACATCACACCTCAAAGACATCACTGACCCTGGATCCCCTGCAGTTCACCTACAGAGCCAACAGGTCTGTAGGCGCTTCATCCTCCAGCACCTGGACTCTGCAGGAACCTACACTAGGATCCTGTTTGTGGATTTCAGCTCTGCCTTCAACACCATCATCCCAACTCTGCTTCAGGAGAAGCTCTCCCAGCTGAGCGTGCCTGACTCCACCTGCAGGTGGATTACAGACTTCCTGTCTGACAGGAAACAGTGCGTGAGGCTGGGGAAACACGTCTCCGACGCTAAGACCATCAGCACCGGATCCCCCCAGGGCTGTGTTCTTTCTCCTCTGCTCTTCTCCCTGTACACAAACAGCTGCACCTCCAGTCACCAGTCTGTCAAGCTCCTGAAGTTTGCGGATGACACCACCCTCATCGGACTCATCTCTGATGGCGACAAGTCCGCCTACAGGTGGGAGGTTGACCATCTGGTGACCTGGTGCAACCAGAACAACCTGGAGCTCAACGCTCTAAAGACAGTGGAGATGGTTGTGGACAGCAGGAAGAACTCAGCCTCACCTGCCCCCATCACCCTCTGTGACTCCACTATTGACACTGTGGAGTCTTTCCGCTTCCTGGGAACTATCATCTCCCAGGACCTCAAGTGGGAGCCGAACATCAGCTCCCTCATCAGGAAAGCACAGCAGAGGATGTACTTCCTACGGCAGCTGAAGAAATTCAGCCTGCCAAAGACAATGATGGTGCACTTCTACACAGCCATCATTGAGTCCATCCTCACCTCCTCCATCACCATCTGGTATGCTACTGCCACAGCCAAGGACAAGGGCAGACTGCAGCGTGTCATTAGGTCTGCAGAGAAGGTGACTGGCTGCAATTTCCCATCTCTCCAGCACCTGTACGCCTCCAGGACCCTGAGGCGTGCAAGAAATATTGTGGCTGATCCCTCTCACCCCGGACACAAACTCTTTGAGACCCTCCCCTCTGGCAGGAGGCTGCGGTCCATCAGGACCAAAACCTCACGCCACAAGAACAGTTTTTTCCCGTCTGCTGTCAGCCTGATCAACAAGGCCCGGAACCCCCGCGACACTCTTCACACTCCACCTCTGCCTCATCTTGTCACATTGACATAGACACAACTCTATGCGTTACATTAACGCTCAGCTTGGACTTCTTTCTGAAAAAACAGACTGTGTTTCCGGAAAAAAAAAAAAAAAAAACAGACTTGTGTTTATATATTTATATTGTTATATTTTGTACTTCTTTAATAGCTTATTTTTAGTAGATGTGTCATACACCAACTTCACCAAAGCAAATTCCTTGTATGTGTAAAATTGTACTTGGCAATAAAGCTTCTTCTGATCTTCTGATCACAATGTCTGTTACTGTGAATAGTTAAGTGAGTAGAAGGTGAACTGAAAACTGAACTCCAAAATGAGTAGTTGAAGATTAAATATTCTCTTCAATATTTTAAGCAAGCGCAATGTTTTATTTTTGTTTTGTACAATTTTAGATTTCAAAGCTTTATAAATACTTTGACTCCTCAAACTTTGTCCCAACAATCTGCAACCATATGCCCCTCTAAGCAGCTGCCTCACACTGAAAATTAAGACAATTGATGTCCACGAAGCAGGAGAAAGCTGTAAGAAGACAGCACAGTGTGCTCATATTGCTTGAAAGGCAAATTAAAACCCTAGTTTGACTGCAAAAGACCTCCCGGAAGATTCAGCAGACTGGAGTGGTGGTACGCTGTTCTACTGTGCAGCAACACTTGCACAAATAGGAGCGTCATGGTAGAGTCATCAGGAGAAGACCTTTCCTGTGTCTATCCCACAGGTTTCTTAAACAGAATGTGTCCCCTGTGAATATTTCAGTCACACATGCAATTGTGTCTTGCATTTCTTTACAAATGAAGTGAGATTTAGACAATGTATTACCTCCTACTGATGCTTTTCAAAAAATCAAGTTGTGTGCCATACATCAGATTTGGTATGTCCTCTTTAGTTGTATCCAATGCGTTTTTCATGATTGATAAAAGCCACCTTACAGTCATTAATCGTTTCATACAGCATGTCGGCCAATATTCTCTCACAGTCCAGAATATCACATCTGTTAACTGAATGCTTATTTAATCAGGGTTGGAATAACTGAGACAGAAAGTGAGCATTTCCGCTGACAGCAGAGATTGTATATGAGGATGGGTCTGATGGTCTGGTCTCTGAGACCATAGATGAGGGCACTCAGACATCTCGGAAGTACAATAATACAAACATAAAAAACAGCCTGGATATACAAAGTTGTGATCCTGTCTAGGCTTTTGGTGACAGAGAAGAGCAAGGGACTGTATACAATTGAGGAGAGAGTGAGGCCCAGCTGCACCAGATGCAGCAGCAGTGTGTTACGAGCCTTACGGGCTGAAGTTTTGTCTGTGGAGGCTGACCTGGCTGCTTTCATCACACCAATATATGAAGAGGTGACTGCTACACCAACTGCTACAAACAGACAACCAGTGTAGGCTTTGTTATAAAGAACAGACATTGCATTAAGCAACATTCTTTGTCTGCTGCAAAATTCTTTCATTTGCAGGTCCTCAAATGAAAAATCTAACAATAACAGAACTTGAGTGAGGATACTGAGTGAACTGACAGTCCAAATCACAACAATAGCCACCTCTGTGTTTCTGATGGTGAAGATGGTAGCGTGTCTCAGTGGGTAGCAAACAGCCACATATCTCTCCAGACACATCACCACCAGTGTGAGTGGTGAAATCACAGTGGTGAGACTGGCAAGCATGGTGAGAGTACCACAGACGGAATACATCAATTTTACTCTACAAATAGACAGTATGTACATTAACTGAGCATGTACCAGCAGTACAGTGTCTGCAAAAAGGAGGTTATTCAGAAGAACATAACGGGAGGTCTCATGAAACACAGCTTTACTCCTTAAAGTGAACAACATGGTCCCATTAATGAAGAGAAACACACAGCATGGTAACGTAGACACAATGGAAAACAACACTACTGCTAGTAACCCCTGATACTGCAGTTCAATGGTAAAGTTGGCCCGAGACTGATTTACATTTAACATTTTAGACAACCATTTAATACATCTGAAACTTTAACCTGTTAATGACAATTGAGCACAACAGTAAAGTACATGTTCTCCACTTTGTATTGTAACAGTAAGGCTAAACAGTGTTAACATTCCTAACAATCACTGACCTTTTTCAGGGCAGATGCTTTTTTCGATGTGGGCAGAGCTCATCTGCAGGGCTTGCCTCACATGTTGATTATGTTTTTATACCCACTACAGGTGACATCATCACTTGCCAGCACCATCAACAGATTGGTCAACAGATGAGTTAATTTCAAGGAAATCAACAGTCAATAGTTGGTCAACTGTTAAAAAATGTGCATCAAGTGCTGTTGTTTATAAAGTTTATGTTCACAAACTACAAGCATGACCCATAAGCACAGAAACATTTAGACAAGGGTACACAGTGAATCCTTAAATCCCCACTTGGCAACCACACAATGTCAGAGCAACAAGGATTGAGTTAATGAGTTTCTGTGACTACAGTTAGGTTGTCAGGATCAGATGCCTGGTTGAAAGTGAAATGCTGTCAACATCCCTGCATGTGAAAACACCAAAGGCCAAATAAATTCAGCACTTTACACGTTATGCTTCAGTTTTGATTTTGAGAGATGTGGCGTATTTTACAAAAAGTTGAGCTTTTATATAACGCATAGAGTTATATTTATATCAATGTGACAAAATGAGTCCGAGGTGGAGTGTGAGGAGTGTCGGGGGGGTTCCGGGCCTTGCTGATAAGGCTGACAGCAGACGGGAAAAAACTGTTCTTGTGGCGTGAGGTTTTGGTCCTGATGGACCGCAGCCTCCTGCCAGAGGGGAGTGGCTCAAAGAGTTTGTGTCCGGGGTGAGAGGGATCAGCCACAATCTTTTCTGCATGCCTCAGGGTCCTGGAGGCGTACAGGTCCTGGAGAGATGGGAAATTGCAGCCAATCACCTTCTCTGCGGACCGAATGACACGCTGCAGTCTGCCCTTGTCCTTGGCGGTGGCAGCAGCGTACCAGACAGTGATGGAGGAGGTGAGGATGGACTCAATGATGGCTGTGTAGAAGTGCACCATCATTGTCTTTGGCAGGCTGAATTTCTTCATCCTCTGCTGTGCTTTCCTGATGAGGGAGCTGATGTTCGGCTCCCACTTGAGGTCCTGGGAGATGATAGTTCCCAGGAAGCGGAAAGACTCCACAGTGTCAATAGTGGAGTCACAGAGGGTGATGGGGGCGGGTGAGGCTGAGTTCTTCCTGCTGTCCACAACCATCTCCACTGTCTTTAGAGCGTTGAGCTCCAGGTTGTTCTGGTTGCACCAGGTCACCAGATGGTCAACCTCCCACCTGTAGGCGGACTTGTCGCCATCAGAGATGAGTCCGATGAGGGTGGTGTCATCCGCAAACTTCAGGAGCTTGACAGACTGGTGACTGGAGATGCAGCTGTTTGTGTACAGGGAGAAGAGCAGAGGAGAAAGAACACAGCCCTGGGGGGATCCGGTGCTGATGGTCTTAGCGTCGGAGACGTGTTTCCCCAGCCTCACGCACTGTTTCCTGTCAGACAGGAAGTCTGTAATCCACCTGCAGGTGGAGTCAGGCACGCTCAGCTGGGAGAGCTTCTCCTGAAGCAGAGTTGGGATGATGGTGTTGAAGGCAGAGCTGAAATCCACAAACAGGATCCTAGTGTAGGTTCCTGCGGAGTCCAGGTGCTGGAGGATGAAGTGGAGGGCCACGTTGACTGCATCGTCTACAGACCTGTTGGCTCTGTAGGCAAACTGCAGGGGGTCCAGGAGAGGGTCAGTGATGTCTCTGAGGTGTGAGAGCAGAAGGCGCTCAAAGGACTTCATGACCACAGAGGTCAGGGCGACGGGTCTGAAGTCATTAAGTCCTGTGGTCCTTGGCTTCTTGGGAACAGGGATGATTATTGAAGACTTGAAGCAGGCTGGCACGTGACATGTCTCCAGTGAGGTGTTAAAAATGTCTGTGAACACTGGAGACAGCTGATCAGCGCAGTGCTTCAAGGCAGATGGGGAGACAGAATCCGGTCCAGCGGCTTTCTGGGGGTTCTGTCTCCTGAAGAGTCTGTCCCTTTGTCTTTCAAAGCGGCAGTAGAACTGGTTCAGGTCGTTGGCTAGGCGTCGATCATTGATGGAGTGGGGGGCTTTAGGCTTGTAGTTTGTGATCTGCCTGAGCCCTTTCCAGACAGACGCAGAGTTGTTAGCTGAGAATTGGTGTTGGAGCTTCTCAGAATACAGTCGTTTAGCCTCTTTCACCGCCTTGCTAAACTTGTACTTCAACTCTTTGTATCTGTCTTTGTCCCCACTCCTGAAGGCCTCTTCCTTTGCCAACCTTAGCTGCCTGAGTTGGGCTGTGAACCAGGGTTTGTCATTGTTGTAACTCACCCTGGTGCGTGATGGAACATAGCAGTCCTCACAGAAGCTGATGTAGGATGTCACAGTCTCCGTGTACTCATCCAGACTGTTGGTAGCAGTCCTGAACACATCCCAGTCAGTAGAGTCCAAACACGCCTGGAGATCCTCTACAGCCTCGCTGGTCCACTTCCTTGATGTCACGCTGTAACGCTGTACATAGTCCGCGCTGGCGAAGGCGCACGAGCGCGCCGGCCCGTTTTCCTCTCCTCCGGCGTTTCACTGCGTGAGCGAGGGTGAGCGCACCTTGGACCAGTATATCCAAAATTTCCACTGTTGGGAGCAGAAATTTAGGAAATAAATCCTCTGGTGTTGCTCCCCTGATGTTCATGAGCTCTTCTCTAGTGAAAGAGCTCCGGGTACCGTCACAAAAAACAGATTTAAAACACAAAACAAAACAACGCGCACCAACACGCCAAGGCAGCCGTCCGCGGCGCCAATGGTCAACACTGACAGCATTCATGGGGTCATCTGCACTTTTCCCACAATCACGTTGTCTTCTATGTACATCATTACCACAGTGATTGCTGATAAGCAAAGCACTTGCTAGCTTGTGAGCATTGGCCATGTGTTGTTGTACCTACAGTCATTCATTCATTCATTGTTGTGGCGCCATACAAGCGGCAGCCTGTTACAGCAGCTCTCTAGTTTTCTGCAATTTCCCCTCGCGGGACAAATAAAGGAATATTGAATTGAGTCTTAAAAATGTATACCACTATATATATGGCTGTGGGTTGTCTATTAGATTTTTACATGATGTTTTGTATTTTTGTACTTAAATATCTTTGACCAAAAAAAAAAGAAAACAGCATTAGATGTAAGTCAGTAAAAGTTGGACTTCTGCTAACTTGTCCAAGTAATGAGGCATTTAATGACATGTTATTGTTGTTATGGAAATACTGTTTTCAGTTTGATGAAATACTCAGAGGTATCACAGAGAGACATCCCCACATCTGAACTAGTCCCCTGATAACTAATTTAGAGACATTAAATATTCAATGCCATACTCGTCAAGCTTTCAGTAAATAATGACATAATTAATGCCACCCAGTGTTTATCAGCAATCTTAATGGAGAGGGGATGATGTGTAACTTTGTGGAGACAAAGTATGGCAAAGTTCAGCATGCACAAAGTTAATGGAGAAAACTTTGTCTATCCCCAAAAGTTAACTTGAGTCTTAAATGTCAGAATTCGGAAATAATTATGAATCTTATAAACCTTTACCTATTATGTAGATAATGTTTCATATTTCAAGCTGCCCTTCAGAAGACTTTTGTATTAAGAAATTAATATAAAACTTTCATCCAAGCCTTAAGTGAGACCGATCTCTGTTGCCACTACCTCAGACTGTTCATTGTCCCCGTTTGCACACACAGTAGTTCATAGATCGGTATACTTTACTTTAAGTAATGTAAAGCATATTTAGACCTGAATATGGTACAGTATTGATGAATATAACAATGGCTGCATAGGTTTTTACTTGATTTTACTTGAACAAAACAAGGTCACGAAGATAGATGTGTATGGCTCTTCTGAGCTTTCTTGTCTTCTTCACTAAACACAAATCCAGTCGAAACAAGTTACAAAAACAAACACAATTAAGAGACTGAGACAATCTATAATAAATCATAAATAGTCTTCATGGTTCGATCGTCTGAACTTCCTCACAAGTCAAAGGTTTGGACAAGAATTTTGCTTACAAGCTTTATCAGGCACATTTTTCCTACTTGCCCGTCTCACACAACAGATGACCACTACTTGCCTAACCCTAACCTTACCCTGACCCTGACCCAAGTTTTCATCCTAAAATTGAATGATTTATGTTAAGATTATGGAATTAAGGTGAGTCCCCATAATGTGACTGTGTAAATAGATTCATGTCCCCACAACATGTGCAATGCATATCCACATGAACACACACACACACACGCACACGCACACACACACACACACACACACACACACACACACACACGCACATGCACACACACACACCATGTGTGCTGAAAGCTATTGCGCCCCATCATGCTGTGCGGGACTGAGGAGTTTGTTAAGTTTGTTGGTTTATTTTCCAAAATTCAAAAGTTTCTTTGTAACATTAGTGTTTGTACAATAGTGGTTGTTATGTGTCTGCTCAGAACTTAGTGCTTTATGTTGGTTATTGTCATTTTTGTGACAACTTTTTCATGTGACAGTTTATTGTTTTCTTTTTAATTTGTTTGTCATTGAGACAAGAATTTTTGTATCTTTTCTTTTTATCTGTGATTTTCAAGTTCCAAACAGACATTGACACACACACTTCTACAAAAAAGAAAAAAAAAAAAGAAAAAGAAAATAATGATATATATCAACTATAGATGAATGTTGAAACCACCATTGAACTGTCTTAAGATAAAGATCCTCAAATGACCAGTGGATACTAGCTTAAAAAAACTCTGCACTTTAATCACTCCCAAAAAACATTTGAATTGTATCTTGAAAAATAAAATCAGTGTTTTACCCAACCAAAACACAAATGTTTCAACAGCAAATTTCACTTCTGCCCATGCGTCTTTTTTTCAAGATTGGAGTCACCGGTCCTTGTGTTCTGGGACATGTTTCCTTAATTGGCAGGAGCCTGTGGCTAAATCTCAGAGTGAATGTTGTTGTTGTGGTAGTGTTGTTTTCAGATGCTTAAAACACTCTGAGGTGAGAGATCCCTCCCATCTGACCTAATCTCCTGATAACTCATTTAGACATATTAAATATTCAAACCTGTTAATGTTTTCAGTAAATATTGACATTGTTAATAATTCTTCTGGGTGTTTACTATAAATCTTCTTGGAGAGGGGATGATGTGAGCCTCTGAGGATGCAATGATGGCAAAGTTCAAGAAGTTAAAGCGTCCAAAGTAAACAGAGAAAACTTAACTTCAGTTGCCAATGTCTGAACCTGAAACTTGTTAGTTCAGAACTGTGCTTACCCATTTCAAGCTGCACTAGACAAGATTTTCAGGTAAAAATTAAGGTGTCTTCAGCATCTAGACTTGGGCTACAACAGAGTAACATCTCATCGCCACTGCCTGTTCATTCTCCCTGTTTGCCAATATGGTTCGCAGGTGGGTATTAGATAAAATTAAATAGCTACTTCATGGTCTTGCTGAACAGAGCATGACCGACTGTACAGCACCTATGGCCTTCATTTAAGTGAAAAAAATGAGGGTGTGGGAAGAGTTTGGGACAGCCACAGAGAAACCCATTTGTTTGTTCTCAAACTGGCAAACTGCTGCATGACTAAGGAAGGAGAGGAGAACTATTGACCCTGGCTGTGCATATAAGTGGATGGTTGAGGGAACACATTGTAGAACTCCTGAAGCCAGAGTTGTTGGGTTGGAAGACAGAAGAAAAGTTTGTCTATCTCTCAGACAGAGGTCACTGAGGTAGTCATAAAGCTTCTCAGTAACAAGGTGTCAGGACTTCATGATCATTGGCGCACAATGGAAGGGTTCTCAGTGTACACTTACAATGTAGAAGTTAGAAGGAGAAGTGGCACCTCCAGGTCTGAGTCCAATGATACATCCATGGTACGATGGTGGATTGTGCTGGGTTTTGAATCAGTATCTTGTTCTGACACAGGAGTGATGATAAGACAGAGCATGAGCTTGAGCAGCAGTATAATACAAGTGCTGCCCTGGACCATCAGGAAACTGTGCTTGAAGGCAAAGCTCTTGATTTAGCTTGAGCCAGCCCACCTGCTCTAACCTGGGCCAATACTCAGCTGCCCACCTCAGAGGCCCCTTCTTCCCTTACCACAATGATTACTCTCTCTATCCTGGAGAGGGACCTTAACAGACATGCCACATGCCAGCCTGCTTCAAGACTAAAAACTCAAGGACCACAGGATTTAATGACTTCAGACTAGTCGCCTTGACCGCTGTGGTAATGAGCATCTTGTGTGGTCCCGCCTCAGAGCCATAACAGACTCTCAGACAGGCCTCATGCAGTTCACCCCTGTGTGCAGAAAGGGGCCAGGTTAGAAGGTTCTGTATGTGATTTGGGTGCTTCCTGCACAACATAGTGCAGCAAGCAGATGGTGCCAAAGCAAAGCACAAGCCACTCAAAGGGCTGTTCATGGGACCTCACCAGCACATTACTGATACTTCTCTTGTGGAATCTTAGTTGTGCAGAGTTTTGCTCAGACTAGGTCCCAAAAGAGCTGTCTCTCCATGCTCAATGATGTGATCTTGACACGGATGGGAAACTCAAGAAACTGATTCACCTTAATGTGGACTGTGGTAGCAGTACGCAGCTCAAGAGCCAGCTGCCCTTGCCTTCAAAGATTCTCATTACAATATGGAATTCTGTAAACTTGCCAGAGCTTTTCTACATACTTAAACAACTGTGAAGTACTTGGTCATAGTGGAAATAAATATCACATCTACATACAGTACATCATTAATGTAATAGCAAGTGAGGCAAATGCTACTGCCTTCATGTGGGCACCTTATTTAGCACAAAACAACTGAACCTCTGGCAGCATCAGACAGAACAGTAAAGTAGACAGGGGTACCTGGTAGTTACAGTTTTATTGATGTACATAGACTGGCAGGAGAAATCTTTGTATAAAGTGATCCGCTTGTATTAAGTAGCCAGCCGTGATTAATACAGGCAAAACACCAAATCAGAATCAGAAAAAGCTTTATTGCCAAGTACGATTTTACACATACAAGGAATTTGTTGTGGTGAAGTTGGTGTATGACACATCTACTAAAAATAAGAGTACAAAATATAACAATATAAATATATATACACAAGCCTGTTTTTTGTTTGTTGTTTTTTCCGGAAACAAATGAATAATGATAAAATTAATAACACTAATTCCATCAAATTGGACATAGATGCTCTTCTATTCTATAAACTATGGCTGATATCACATGACCAGGATACCAGGAAATAATAAACTGTTGTCTATCATGCAAACATGTGATGGTGTCACGTGAAATGGGTGTGAGGACAGAGCTCATATACAGTATTTGTTGGTAGGCAAACCCTGCAGACCAGATCTGCTCACATTGACACAGAAACAGACTCCAACCTGCTGATTGTCTACAGAAGGAAAGTCTATCTGCATGACTTTTGACTTTGCATGAACTTTGCATGGTTTTTTTGTTTACTGGAATGCAAACTGGAAGACATGTTTTATGTGATAGTTATTGTGTGTTAGTTTTTCAGTGACGTCAATAGGTTCATGCCTTAATTGCTTCTCTGAAATGTCATACACAAATCAATCTCCAACTAATGTCACTGTTGAACCGCAGTATCAGGGGTTACTGGAAAGAGTGTTATTCTCCACTCTGACTACAGCGCCATGCTGCATGTTCCTGTTCATTAATGGAACCATGCTATTTACCTTACGGAGTAAACTGGTGTTTCGCGAGACCTCTCGTTACATTCTTCTGTATAACCTCCTTTTTGCAGACACTGTACAGATGGCACTGAGCCAGTTGATGTACATAATTGCTACTTCTAGAACAATGCTGACATATCCTGTTTGTGGTGTCCTCAACATGCTTGGTGATCTCACAAGTCAGATCTCTCCTCTAACACTGGTAGTGATGTCTCTGGAGAGATATGTGGCTGTTTGTTACCCACTGAGGCACGCTACCATCATCACCATCAGAAACACAGGGGTGGCTATTATTGTGGTTTGGGCCTTCAGTTCACTCAATGTCCTCACTCGAGTTCTTTTACTGTTACAGTTTCCTTTTGAGGAGCTGCGGAGCCTGCAGATGAAAGATTTTTGTTCTAATGTAGCTATGTTTCTTGGGCCAAAGTCAGCTCTCTATGACAAAGCCTACACTGGTTTTCTGTTTGTATCGGCTGGTGTAGCAGTCATTTCCTCATATATTGGTGTGATAGTGGCAGCCAGGTCAGCCTCCACAGACAAAGCGTCAGCCTATAAGGCTCGTAACACATTGCTGCTCCATCTGGTGCAGCTGTGCCTCAGTCTCTGCTCAACCTTTTACAGCCCAATACTCATAGCTCTTTCGAGAACTGTAACAAGGATAGTACTTGTGCGAGCTCAGAATATTTTGTATGTGTGTGTTTTCATCTTCCCCAGATGTCTGAGTTCTCTCATTTACGGCATCAGAGATCAGACCATCAGACCCGTCCTCATGTACCATCTGTGCTGTCGACTGACAAGCTCAGTCGTCGCAGCCAAGGCTGAGAAGAAAAGCTTTCTCAACTTTTGAAGGAGGTCTTCATTAGTCACTGAGACTGACTGAGAAGGACAGAAATTGAAAACAGAGTGTCATCATTTTGAGAACAACAAATGTCAGTATTGCTTGAAATTCACTCTAACAATCCAGTTAATTGACCAGTGTGTAGGATTTAATCAACTGAACATTGATCACCCTCCCTTATATGAAAGGTGCTCTTTCAATTCAATTCACTATTCCTTTATTCGTCCCGCGAGGGGAAATTCCAAATTACAGCAGCATCAATAAAGTGGATAGAGTAGTGTCACAAGTGCAAAATTAAACACAACAAGTATATACAAAAGAGTGGAAATATAAAAAGAAACGCCGTCCTAAAATATAAAATTGTAAATAGTATTTACAAACTGTATGTACAGGTTGTATTGCACAGATTATTGCATTGATTACTTGGAGCAGTTTTTGTTGTACAGTCTGACAGCTGCAGGAAGGAATGACCTGCAATACCGCTCCTTCATCCACTTTGGATGTAGCATCCTGTCACTGATGGAGCTCCTCAGTGCAGTGAGTGTGTGTTGGAGGGGGTGGGAGTAGTTGACTGTCATGGAGGACAGCTTGGCTGTCACCCCCCCCCCCCCCCGGAGTTTGTCCAGCCTCTTCCTGTCAGCTGTTGTGATGCTGCTTCCCCAGCAGACTACACCATAGAAAATGGCACAGGCCACAACAGAGTCATAGAAGGTCTTTAGGACTGCCCCACGCACCCCAAAAGACCTCAGCCTCCTGAGCGGATAGAGTCTGCTCTGTCCTTTTTCCTAAAGTGCAGTGGTGTTATGAGTCCAGTCCAATTTGTTGTTCAGATGAACACCCAGGTACTTGTAAGATGTCACCATCTCAATGTCCCTTCCCTGGATGTTCACTGGTGATGGTGAGGAGTACGGGCGCCGACGGAAGTCCACAACCAGCTCCTTGGTTTTACCAGCATTGATCAGGAGGTGGTTCTGCAGGCACCAGTCCACAAAATCTTGGATGAGTCCTCTGTATGACCTGTCGTCCCCATTTGTGATGAGGCCGACAATGGCAGAGTCATCAGAGAACTTCTGCAGGTGGCAGGGTGGTGACAGGTGGGAAAAGTCAGCAGTATAGAGGGTGAAGAGGAACGGTGCCAGCATCGTTCCCTGGGGGGCCCCCACACTGCAGAGGACAGTCCCTGACACACAGTCCCGTGTTCTCACATACTGTGGGCAGTTGGAAAGGTAGTCCACTATCCAGCTTGTGAGGTGTTGGTCCACCCCTGAAAGCTCTTTACAGCCATGTGTTTGGTTTGTCCACCCTGGGCCACTGTAGAAACATTTTGATGCAACACAGCAGACTCAAAGGAAGAGGACCTGCTTCCTCAGCAGATATAAAAAGATCATTTTAAGGTAACAAAGACACAGTAATTCTTATTTTCAGGTGATTATACACTAATGAAATCATAGCTATGAATATTAGATTACATTTCTGCCAGTAAATCCCCCTAAATCCTACACACTCGACCTTTAAAATATTATAATTCTGACAACATCAAGTGTTAGATTTGAAAAGACTGTCAATTTTTTTTAAGCTGCTTTTATTTCATCTTATCCTCCTAAAATGCTGTCAGCATAGTTGTAACGTCTAACATATATTGCTGTGGGTCAAATGCTTTGGTAGGGGGGCATTTTATACATTTATTGGATAGCTAACTCTATAAAAATATAAAAGGAACTGATGTGTGAGCATAAATGTATTCATTTTGATTACATACTGACGGGCTTGTTGTATAATAATTAAATGGTTTAAAATCATATTGTCCATAAGTGTAATGGGTTATTTAAATTGATTAATAGCTGATTTGACATACAAAATGCAGCTTGACCCTCCGCTTCACTCATCTGCCCATCTTGTCTGGTGATAAGAGCCCGGCAAGCACAAGCAGCCTCCATCAGAGGTACACCAGCCTTTCACATCATTCACTTCATCTAAAACCAATCTTCATCTAACCACAGACACAAAATAAGATAAATTCAGATGACACAAACAGTTTGAGGTCCTGATGCCTGATGATATTGGTCAACAAAATATCAAACCAGGGCAGGCAGGGAAAATACAGTCAATTCTTTACTCTCACAGAGATTATCCTCTGTTGTCCTGTGAGTCCCCTTAACTAATTCAGCAGCTGTTTGTAAAACTAGCATTAGTGTGTGGAAGATGAGAGGGTCACATTTGACCTGATCCCGGGTATGTGCTGCAAGGCCCAGTTCTTGATATGGGCTCTTCCATGTGCGATTGTAAATTTAAAGTCCACTGAGAAATAACATCTGTCCTTAATGCAATGCAATATGCCCTTATGAATCTTAAATTAGTACTTGAAAATAAAATAAAATTCTTGCTTTTCCCAACATGCAGAAATATAGACTACAGTAACATGCATATCTCTATTGTGGCTGGATTTGATAATGACAGGGTCACAGAATGCAAATATGTTTGCTTATCTAACAGTGCATCTGAGTTTTCCCCAATATCTCTGCCCATTTGGACCTGTCTAGAAAACATGCACAGAGAGCAATTCAGGAGGCATCCTGATCAGATGCCTGAACCAAAGAGCTTTGGCTTAGGTGGTAGAGTGTCTTATCTCCTGGCTCGTCCTGTCTACACATCAGAGTGTCTCTGGTCCAGAACATTGAACCAGAAGTTGCTTCATGGACAGCGCCTTGCATGGCAGCTTTGTTGACTGTGAGTCTTGCAGGATGTCCTCCTGCCGCATGTAATCATTGCATTAAAAGTAAGGAAACCAGTGAGTCTAATCCAAAATTGCTGTGTGCTGCAGTCATAGTTTGTGCTCATAAAACACACAATTCATTCACAATTTATACAATCTGAATAAAAATAACAAGAAAAGTAAAACCACATTCTTTATAATCCCACATTCATTCCTTTCAGTCCTCATAATTATACAACCATGATTGTGTAAAATGCAAATAAAAACAGAATTCAATCACAAAGTAATGAAAGTCACTACTTCTTTCCTTCTGAATGACTGAGACTTTCTAGGATGCCCCTTTCATACCCACTCATGGCACTATCACGTGTTACCAATGAATACCTCTTTACCTGTGAAATGTTCCAAACAGGTGTTTTCGGAGCGGTCTACTACTTTCCCAGTCTTTAGTTGCTGCTGTCCCAACGTGTTTGAAACGTGTTTCTGCTATCAAATTCAGAATAAGCAGATATTTACAAAAATCAATGAAGCTGATGAGGTAAAACATTAAATATATTGTCTTTGTACTATTTTCAATTATGTGTATGTCAAAAAGCAAATTATGACATTCTGTTTAATTTACGTTTTACACCGTGTCCCAACTTTTTTGGAATCTGGATTGTATACTGATGCTGGGCTATTTTCATGTTAACCATGCTGACTTGTGTGATGTCACGTGAACATAGTGCAGGGCAAAGCTGATATATAGTAAGTGAGGGCAGGCAGACAATGCAGATCAGGTCAGCTCACATGGACAACAAGCAGATACTCTAACCTGCTTATTATCTGCACAGGGATAATGTTAATGGAGGATTTGGGGATTTGGATGTGACTCAACAGGCATCCTTGCTTAAAAGATATATATTTTTTTATATTCATTGTCTCAGGATAGAAACGAAAAGAGATTTATTGTGTTTTTGTGCTCCAGTAACATCTACAGGTTAATATTTCTCTTAAACGCTTCTAAGATGTCCTATGCAACTCAATCTCAGATCAACATCACAGTTGGACTGGGGTTTTCAGAAAGAGTGATGCTTTCCACTCTGGCTAGCTTACCATGCTGCATCTTCTTCTTCATTAATGGCACCATGTTATTCATCCTGAGGAGTAAACTGGTGTTCCGTGAGACCTCACGTTATGTTCTTCTGTATAACCTAACTTTTGCAGACACTGTGCAGATGGCGCTGAGTCAGGTACTGTATTTACTGTCTGTTTCTAAAGTAATGTTGACATATCCTGTCTGTGGATTTCTTGTTATGCTCGCCAATCTTACAAATGAAGTTTCTCCTCTAACACTGGTGGTGATGTCACTGGAGAGATATGTGGCTGTTTGTTACCCACTGAGACACGCTACCATCATCACCATCAGAAACACAGAGGTAGCTATCATTATGATTTGGGCATTTTGCTCACTGAATGTGCTCACTCGAGTTCTTTTACTGCTAGATTTTCCATTTGAAGACCTACAGAGCCTAAAAATGACATATTTTTGTAATACACTTGTCATGTTTCTTGGGCCAGTGTCTGATCTTTATGACAAAGCCTACACTGTTTTTCTGTTTGTATCAGCTGGTGCAGCAGTCATTTGCTCATATATTGGTGTGATAGCGGCAGCCAGGTCAGCCTCCACAGACAAAACGTCAGCCCGTAAGGCTCGTAAAACACTGCTGCTGCATCTGGTGCAGCTGTGCCTCAGTCTCTCCTCAACTATACACAACCCAGTCCTTTTAGTTTTCTCAAGAATTGTTACAAGGATAGTACTTGTGCGTATCCAGAATGTTTTCTATCTGCTTATTATCATTCTTCCCAGATGTCTGAGTGCTCTCATCTATGGCCTCAGAGACCAGACCATCAGACCCGTCCTTATGTACTATTTATGCTATTTATGTCATTGATAATAGGCCATACAATACATGGACTATAGAATAAATTAATGTCTCTGTTTATTTGCTGTCCTTCTGTCCCCTGAGTGGCTTTCATAAATCAGCATATCCAGCACTCATAACAGAGCAGAAAACAAAGTGAAAACTTGAAAGTTTGTCAGTATTTCTTGAAACTAAATAAAGAAACCTGTCAAAATCATCACTCTAACTACCAGCAAATGCTGTTAATCACAATGATTTGTTCAAGTTGCTGTTATTTCATTTTGAATTTTATCCTTAAATTTGTGGTGTGTTTTCAACTCCGCTTATGTATCATAGTACGGCAAATTCCTCAGACTTTTCAATTACAGGGAATATGAGAGCATATGCAGTAAACGCACTACTTTCTTGATAAAAGTAAATCTAGGGTTGTGTTTTGATAATGTCAGATTAATAACACAAAACATAATGAACAAATAAATTATGTTACAGGTTAAGATAAGACATGATAATTATAAACCTACTGAGTACTTTTAGTTTCAGCACGCTACATAAAAGTTAATGCTAATACTTTTGTACTTTTAAAGTAAGTGAAGTACTCACTTTTGCATTCATGACTTTTACTTGTAACAGAACTTTTCTTCGCTGTCGTTGGGGTAGTTTTACTTAAGTGAAGGATCTCTTCTTTCACCACTACTCATCTGCCTGGAGGAGATAAGAGGCAGCCCCCATCTGTGGCCCTCCAAACACAACATCACAGGCTGCATACACAACGTACCTTTAACCAAACTCGCCCCGACCTCCCCATGCATCAGTACTGATTTTTGTCTCTCATTTAATACATTTTTCATCACTCTATGACGGTCAGTGACACTTGCTTTGAAAAAAGTATGTTTCAAAAAGCATGAAGGTTTGGTCCACTGTGGCCACTTGTCACTGAACTTAATTTACTAACCATCACTTAGGCAAAACTGACAAAGGTCAAAGTGATGTTTCAGCTCTTTTAATTGTATTTTGGTACACCAGCTAAAATGGATTTGGTCAGGATTCCTATATCTCCATATATCAGAACAGTTTAAGACTTAGGTGTAAATTATTAAACTCTCCTGTATTATTCATTCTTACAAGTAATGAAGGTATAGAATCCACTGATGGATCTTTAATGGAATTATGTTTCATTTTGCATCTGCAAAAGTTCTCAAAAAAGTAGATACGTCTTCCTCAAACTCTACAGTTTAGGAATAACGTTGATACCAGAAGCCTCCGGTTCAGTGCTCGCAACGTCGACGTCATGACGTTTTACGTATGAGAGTGCGTAACGATAGTCTCTGGTCGACAGTTTTCCCTCCTCATTGACAAAGCTTTCAGGCTATACTGATGTTAAGCTAAAGACACTTTTACCGTTTAATATTTCGGACTCCGTTACTTTAACATTGTAGGAGGAAGGCCGATAAAGAAGCCGAACATCCATAGCATCGTCATTCAAGGTAAATGTTTGCAGGAACAAGTGTTTTTTGTCTGTCTCGTTTTTGTTTTGCTAACGTTTACGTAGCAACGCGAGGTAGTTAGCGGGAGAGTTAGCTGGCTAACATTAGCTTGACGCACGTCTCCTCTAACTAGTAATTGTCCGTAACACGGTAAATGTCTAAAATCAGTATGAGTTTATATTGATTTAAAAGCCTACAGTCCCCATTAGTTAAGAAGAGTTGACTTGTCGAGAGCTTTGTTTGTGCGGGTAATTCACGGAGCTAGCCATCATGTTGTTAGCTGACGCGGAAATTATGCTATGGGCATGTCAGTTTTAATTTTAGCCGTCTCCGTGTGTTGATTTGCGGCTTGTAGCTGGTCTTGTCTGGCTTTGGCTAGCTAAGTAGCGGGCTTTGTTTCCAAGTAGTTTAAACTCATTCAACTAATAGAGGTGATTGTCAATGTTGTATTTTGCAGTAATGTCCCATACTAATGGCACAGCCCGGTTAGCTGCACGTGGGAGCGAGAAGTCAGAGAAGACCCGAGTGAGGGTCGGCTCGTGTTGTCATCTGCCAAGTGTTTTCAGAGTTTAGGCCATGGCATTTTAGCTTCATTTTTAAACTGTGTTGCGCAAACTTTCCACCTCATTTAGTAACCACCGCACCTTCCACACCAGCTGTTTGCCTAAAGTTGGCCTACAACTTAAGCAGATCCAGCTAGATTTGTTTGACAGATGAATAACTGTCCTAAGAAAATACAGTCTGTGATTCTTAAATACTTTCCGTTTAATATTTTACATAGTGTCCAATAGTGTGTGACGGTGACGGGAAGACTTGCAAAATACAAATCTGCATTAATAAAATATCAAAACAGCACTTCAGTGGTGTTGTCCATCTGAGAAAACCCACTGAACGAGAAAGAGCGTGATTAATCCTTCAAATCTAAACAATTTCTTGTATTTGGTAGCAGTTGTTAGTGTTTACCTTTTGGTCAATGGTAGTGACACCTACATTCTTACATACAGCACATCGTTAAAAGACTAGATCACCTACATCTTATAATTACAAACTTTGAATTTTTGTTCCCCAAACTCAATGTAGTCCTCTAACCATTACCATCCTTGTCTCTTCTGAACATGCCATTTGTTGCGTTAAAGCACAAACTGTGTATTGAATGAGACACAATTTTACTAAGGAACTGTTTAGATGTCATCTGGAGTAATAATAAATAGTGTAAAGGGAACCTTACAATCTTTTGATAGGGAATTTAATCTGACAGATGGACTTCATTTTTAACAAAAGTGTTTGCGATCAAGGTAGTTAAGTCCTATGGTGTTTCTAACCTGATTTTATGTAATGTCTGAAGTTTGGCTAAATGTAAAATGTTCAACTATCACATTTTCTCATTTATATTTTCTTACAGTTTTAGAATTCTTCTGAAGAGTATGAACAGATGGCATGTTGTTATTGCAATGCTTCTATTTAATTGTTGTTTACATTATTTGTCTTCATACAGAAGACTTATGCAGTCCTGCTAGCAGGGCAAGATGTTCAACAAGTCATTTGGTACTCCCTTTGGGGGAGGGACGGGGGGGTTTGGCACCTCATCGACCTTTGGACAGCAAAGTAAGTTTGTTATATATTTGTATAAAAACTTTAAACTTTGGTTTTTTGTCTTTGTGATTCTTATGGACCTAAATGTACTAATTTTTGTACCTTTCACAGAATTTTTTATCTGACACTAAGGCTGGGTGATATGGCCTAAAAATATAATCTCTGATTTTTTCACAAAAAACTCAATTTACAATTTTTTCCGATTTTTTTCCCTACTTTTTAAAGAAGACAATAAATGACAGAGATAAGGGCCCAGTCGTTGTTGATAAAGTGCACCGTTAAACTCATGTATGCTGCATGGTTCGACTGGACCACATGTCTGTCGTTGCAGAATAAAACGACACCCCCTCCAGCTCTCTTCTCACAAGTACTGTTGTACGGGTGGGGCAAGACAACTTCAGCAAAATACTTGTGGCTAGGTAGCATGTACCTGGGGTCTATAGTTTTCAGCAAGTGGATAAACCCAGTCTTTTCTACCGTATATATGGATACCATATCCTTAACGATGTGCAAAGTGACCACTTCGGTGATTGTTCTCCATCGTGCCCCTTTCTTATCGTATGTGTAGGGCTGGGTGATATGGCTGAAAACTGTATCACGATATAAGTGTTTTATATCGGTCGATATCAATAATTATTGATATTTTTTATGACCTATTTAAAATAAGGACCAAGAGATAAATACATTAAATTTAAACATTTTTATTTTAAATTTAACCTTCCTCTGATTATAATCCCCTCAGCTATCAAGGCAGAAAGGAAAGGAAATGTCAACACAACCATGGAAAACACTCACATAATAAATGTCAATAAAAGTCTAAAATCACAATGAACACTCAACAATTATATCTTAACATTAGGGTGCAAAAATAAAGAATACGTAACAAATGCTTAATAATGTCTAACAAAATAGTGCAGAGTGTAAAAATGTAAACACAGAGAAACCTGAGAACTTTTTTTCTGCAGATTTAGTGCCAGGACGTTCACAAGCTGATTAATCTTCTGGTGAATTAGTGTTTTAAAATATGTGCAATGTTTTATAAACATAGGAGAAATTAAAATAAACTGAGGTCCACTTTACATCTATAACATAGAAAACAAATGGCAGTCTTAGGAAAGTACTTTTCGGCCAGGTGTAACATTGAGGTCAAGCAAGTGTAAGAGATTTTTACAACCTGGCTTCTCCACAGTGCTAAGCGGAAACACGTCTTTATTTATATGATATGCCACTGCCTCCGTTATGTCTTTATGCCTTTTAGATGATTTGTCACAAGGCACTGAGGCAGAGCACCTCTGCATGGCGGGCTGCTGCTTGTGCGGTGGTGCTGCGGTAGAAGATGTTATTGGACGTTGGCGAATACGGCTGCGCTCTGAAGGGTGAGCGCGGCTAAGGTGGTTAAACAAGTTTGTGGTATTAACCGGTCTTGGTGGGGACAACGGTCTTGCATACTTTACAGACCACATTGGTCTGACTACGGTCCGACTTACAAAATCCAAAAAACTGCCATACTGACGAGCTGATGCTCCCTGTTTTATCGACAATTTCTTCTCTCGCTGCAGCGCTCACTTTCTATTTCACATTTCTATTTCACATCTCACAACACGAGACAACGCGATGGCACAACCGAACTTACTGTTACATGGCCACGGAAGCTCCTGGGGGGGGGGGAGGCGCGTCGTAGCAAGAGGAGAAAAAACTCGAATTTTTTATTTTTTAAATCATCCATAGCAAAAAAATTCGAATCAGTCGAAAAATAGATATATTGCCCAGGCCTATCTGACACAAAGTCATTCCCTTTTTAATAAAAAAAATAGTCTTGCTGATGTGAATTTAACATTTTCCTTTATCATTTCTCTTCTATAGCAGCTGATTTAGTAGGTTAGTCAGCCTGCCATGTCATTCTATTCTCACTTGAATTCCGTAACTGCAGATGCAGGTTTTGGGACAGCAGGAGGCTTTGGGACGTCTGCATTTGGGACCACCACCAACGCTGGAGGACTGTTTGGCTCCACACAGAATAAACCTGGTTTGTCAGCTCTTGTCTCATTCACTCTTGTTTGTTGGGGATTTAAAAAAATGATTAGATCTTTGTACTGTTTAGCTGTTCAGGGTCTCAGTTCAGCACATATGTTGGCCTTTGGTCTGGGGAAAGTTTAAGCTGCTGAGGCAACACCTGTTTGCAGCTTGTCTCAATCCAGTCCTGGTTTTAGATTTTTAGATTTCTCAGACCTTATTTTCTTTATTTAAGCAATTAGTAGTTACCTAAAAGATATGTCAGTTATATTATACACAAAAGTGTCTGTCAGTATAGAAAAGAAGGTAGTTTTTAAAGATGTATATGTAAATAATTTGCTCTAATCTGTCCCTGTTTCTTTCTTGCAGGTGGTCTGTTTGGGTCCAGTACATTCAGCCAGCCAGCAACTTCCTCCACCAGCACTGGATTTGGTTTTGGTGCAGCGACCGGCACTTCAACTAGCCTATTTGGCAGCACCGGAACAGGCACCACTGGCGGACTCTTCTCCCAACAGAACAATGCTTTTGGTGCCAACAAACCCACCTCTTTTGGAAGTGAGAACCCTCCTTACTTAATTGTTTTTGATCTGATGACATGTCTGAATGGTATGAAGAATTCTGCCCCACATCATGTCCTCTAGGCTTTGGGACAAGCACCAGCAGTGGCGGGCTATTTGGGTCGACCAACACCACCTCCAACCCTTTCGGTGGAACAACCTCCCTCTTTGGAGGATCTGGCTTCTCCGCTGCCCAGCAGCCAGGAACAACCATAAAATTCAATGTGAGGAAGGAATGAATCAAGAGTGATCAAGAATTTGCTGTAGCCTTTTAGCAAAGTTTAAGTTTGTCCCAACTCAAGAACTCTCAAAATTGCATTTTTTTTTTTAAAGGAGTCTGGGGATATTGTAGTTATCAGTTCAAAGGTGAAATCATTTGAAACAGACAGTGTGCTCACAAACATCAGTCCATATTTTATCTGATCAATGATTTATGGTGTCAGTTATTTTTCTCCAAGTTATTCTGTCTGAGTGTGTTTTGTTTTCTCAGTGTCAATGAATTTGCCCTTTTCTTTCTTTTTCTTTGATCCTCCTTAATTTTGACATAAATTAGAAATGAGGACATAGCCATAGTCATATGGACATTCACTTGGACATGCATCACTAAGACTGGGCATAGTTAAGACAAGACTTAAGTTTGGTTGATAAAACTGGCATGAAGTCCGTTCTGAAGTCTGGTCTTCGTGCTTAGCAGTACCAGGACCAGGCTTAGTAAAGACTTCAAAAGTTTGTGCACTCCATCCCTTGTGTACTCAATGGGAAATTGTGGTACATATGAACAAAAGGAGCACACAAATTGGTCAACCAGCATTGGCAATAATGGACAAAATATGCAGTTTGACCTTGAAATGTATAAATAATTTCATAGACAAAACCCACTTGAGCATGTTTGTACATTTTACACATTGTGCTTTTTTTCTATCTGTCTTCAGCCTCCAACAGGAAGTGACACAATGGTGAAAGCAGGTGTGACCACAAGTATCAACACTAAGCACCAATGTATCACAGCCATGAAGGAGTACGAGAACAAATCCCTGGAGGTGAGTTTGAAGGCCAACACTCAGACAGCTGCTGCCTTTAGAGATTCAGACAACGCCGTCAGCTCTGTCAGGGATTAGAAAGGTTTCTTGAAAATCTGAGCAGTATCAACCTTTGGAAAGGTTAATTGACACTGCATGTGACCAAATCTGGTTCTCCGCTTTGCAGACTGATCTATTTGTTAAGTAGCAACTTCATACGCCCTCGTCCAGGCAACCCAGCCGGGGTTGATCAAGTCCCGACTTGCGTCCCAATAGCAGTCCATGGATCAGCCCTCTTAAACCAAAGCCACCTTGTGGCCTCCTCTGCAGCTTCGCTCGCAGATTGATTGGCCCTCCTTAAAATGGGTATCCTCCTTAAAAATCCCATACTAAAAACATGCAAGAAGATCACCACCTGACCAATGGTGACAAAAAGGAACTGGGTCCTCGGGCACCGCTGTTGGCTGGCAGGCCACCGCTCCTGGTCTGCCGCAGAGGAAGGACTTGCGGGGATGGGATAAAAGCGGAGAAAAGAATTTCACAGAAGCATGGCGTGTACAGTCCCCCCCCCCGTAACTCTGCATGCTGTGTGAATTGTGACTAATAAAGGGATGTTTTTCCTCTTCTTGGCCGCCCCTATAATGCCCAAACGACTGAGGACTTTGCAAAGAGAACGTCCTGCAAAACCGCTGCAGCTGACTTGTATAGGTTCATAGAAGGTTCTCCAGCCTCTCTTCCTGCACTCCTCCACCGGTTCCTGGTACTTAGCGAGTTTCCTCTCATTGGCTTCCTCAATGCGCTCTTCCCAGGGCACTGTAAGTTCCAGGATGATCAGATGTCTTGAAGCCACAGAGGTAATGATTATGTCTGGGTGGAGACTTGTTGTTGCAATGTGCTGGGGGAACCACAGTTGCTTTCCCTGGTCAACCTGCAACTGTCCGTCAGAGGCCATGTGGAGGAGGCCGGTTGTTAGTTGGCAGGCCCAGGGTTTCTCTCCAGCTTTGATGAAAGGGACTGCTTTCTTTGGAGCATGATGGTGTTTGCTGGTGCTGATGGCTAAGGCTGAACTCTCAGCAGTTGCCTTAAGCACCTGGTCATGGTGCCAACGATAGCGACCATCAGCCAGAGCCTTTGGGCAGCAGCTGAGGAGATGCTCTAAAGGGCCTCTTCCAGAGCAAAGAAGGCAGGAGAGTGTCTCGCTCTTGGCAGGGCATCATAGACAGCTTGTACTAGGAAACGGACCTGATGGAAATCTGCCTGCAAGATGTTTGTCCAGGTGGTGCTGCACTGCAGTGCACTCTCCCACCTTGTCCACGCTCCTTGCTGCTGGAGTCCCACCACCCTGCTCACTCGCTCTTTCTCCACACCTGCTTGTCTTTCCTTGCCGCGGGCCTGGCTGACCAGCCTTTCATTTCCTTCCCGTCCTCACCTCAATGCCAGCTGATCACACCTTGCAGTCCCTGGATTCCCTGTACTGTAGGGCTTCCCTGGTGTGTACCACCATGAATTCTTCAGTGAGGCCTCTGAAGGGCAGCTGCAGGATGTTACCTGTCCCATACAGTGCAGCGCTGGTGGGACTGCATGGAAGGCCCAGCCACTTCCGAAGAAAGCCACTGATCTTCCTTTCTAGGGACTCAACTGTTGTCATTGGGACTGCATAGACCAGCAGGGGCCACAGGACTCGGTGCAGGATCGAATGCTAGTAAATCCAGGCTTTAAATGTACCTGGTAGACCGGACTTGTCAACCTTGGTGAGCCAAGCTCCAAGTTCTTTTTTGGACTTCTGGATAGTGGCAGAGTCTTTCAGGCTTGAGTCAAAGAGCTTCCCCAAACTCTTGACAGGTTGCTCCATGATGGTTGGGATGACAGTTCCTGAGATGGAAAACTGGAACTTTCACTTTCCCCTTCTTCAGCACTGAGAAACTGCTCTGACACAGAATCTAGGATAAAAGTCAGTCGAGTGAAGTGCTGTTTAACTCCAGTTGGAATTTTGTTATGAATCAACAAACTTGCAAGCTCTGATTTCTTACGTTGCAATCCTAAACATCATTTATTAAAAATTTGAAAGAGGCTAACTAGCAAAATATACAGTAAAGAAACATAAAAATGACGAAACTGATGAACTGATGAAACCGGATTAAATATTGTTGATTTTTTTTTCTTTTTTTTTTGGTTAGGACCTGATTTTTGTTCCATTCTCCTTCATTTCTTTCCATTTCTCTTGTGTGTTGTCCTGCAGGAGTTGAGGTTAGAGGACTATCAAGCGGGCAGGAAGGGCCCGACCAACCCGATGGCCGCAGCGACAGGCAGTTTGTTCGGACCGGCTACTGCCACATCCAGCGCCACCACCGGTCTGTTTGGTTCCACTGCGCCCAACACAAGCTTCTCCTTCGGACAGAACAAGAGCACCTTTGGAGCAGCAAGTGAGTGGTGATGATGACAGACTTTTGACTTAGTCAAACATTCAAACTCTCAACCACTTCAGTTCTGTCTAAGTTACCAATATGTGGTAGTATTTTCTAAATCACATAAAAAGAAACGTGTTGGGCGCCCCTATAGCTCAGCTGGTAGGGTGTGCGCCCATGTATCGAGGCTGTTAGTCCTCTGCAGCGGCCGCAGGTTGGACTCCCACCTGTGGCTCATTTGCTGCGTGTCGTCCCCTCTCTCTCTACTCCCTTTCCTGTCATACCTTCAGCTGTCTCTATGATAAAGGCTAGAAAGGACAAAAAAAAAAGAGAAAAATGTTATTTAGAGCATGCTGTATGTCCTCTCCGCAGCAGCAGCAACTGGTGGTTTTGGTACGGCCACAGGCAGTCTGTTCGGTTCGCAGGCCACGCCACAAGCCAGCAGCCTCTTCAAGCCATTTGGTCAGCCCACCACCACACAGAGCACCGGCTTCTCCTTTGGTAACGCCAACACAATGGGACAGACCAACACCAGCAGCATGGTGAGAGTCATTTTGTTTCTCTACAGAGCTTTGCTCACAAGCACTTTGTTTGTCAAAATCTCTACAAATCTCGAGAAAATTTGCAGTTAATTAGTTCAAGGTCATAAATGACTTTGAGTATACTTCCATTTCTTACATTCAGTGGTTCAAGGATGTCCTGTTTTTTTTAACTGAACAGTTTGAAATTGTCAAGATAATGGATTTTATTTCTACATGTGAAAACACTGAAGAAAAATTAGAGGACTATCAAGTACATATCAAGTACAAAGTGTTTAAACCTCAACGCCAGATCTCTGCCAAAGACATCCAATAAAAAGCTCAGAGTCCTGTTTTTCTATTAAACACCATTTCAGGCTGCACGCAGAGAAATCAAAAATGCATTCATAAATTGGATTTTGCAGGAGTAGAAAAAAGATTAATATATGTCTTTAGATTAAACATCTGCAGCATGTTGTCAGTTTGTGTTTTAAAAAGCACTTCTGTCTTTCAGGGTTTATTTGGGAACACGGCAGCGTCTCAGTCGAGTGGGTTGTTTGGTGCTGCTCAGACGAGCACTGCCACAGGCTTTGGGACAGGCACGGGGCTGTTCAGCCAACCCAACACTGGATTTGGAAATGTCGGCACTCAGGTAAAAACGGGGATGATTTGAAAAGGGACAAATTGAGAGTTTACAATCAGTCAGGTTATTGGTAACAAGCGATAATCACTTCAGTAAATAAAAAAACAGTAACCTCAGCTTAATATAGCACACAGTGCAGAGAGTAAAATGAAGTAGATGTAAAGATTCTGTCTCTCTTTCCAAACATCAGTAAGTGTCCCTCATTCTAATATGAATACCAGTCACATGCTGTACTTCTTGCACAGCTTGCTGTGTCTGTATTTAAACAATCATCAATGCCAGCCCTACAAACTCCACTCCTAAAGCTGTGATAGTACAACCTCCTGGGGCTATTGTCTCTGTGTGTGAATATCATTTTGATGTCGTTGTGTGTGTGTGTGTTTTTTGTCTTTTACAGCAAAGTTTATTTGGTAATAAGACAGCCGGGTTCGGCACCACCACCAGCGCCCCATCGTTTGGCACTGGCACCGGGCTGTTTGGTAACAAACCTGCTCTCACGCTGGGTACTGGAACCAACACCTCCACCTTTGGTAAGTCTACTAGTGTTTAGAGTGAAGACTGTGACATGTTGATTTGTAGCACAGCGAAGGGAAATATTTAAAATACCTGTCGAAAACACGTCTGTTCAGTGGTTAAACAGTGCTGATGCTTCAGGCTACTTTACCCTTTAACTTTCATTATTGATGAGTATTTTTGTTTTTCACTTGGTGCAGGTTTTGGCGCAAACCCTGCTGGAGGGAGTCTGTTTGGCAGCAAGCCAGCCACTGGAGGACTGGGCACAGGACTGGGAACCAGTTTTGGAACAGGTACAGGAGGATTCATGGCATCAGGAGGGATCAAATCCTGCGCAGACAGATGATGATAATACCAGGATAAAAGAAAAATTAAATGTGCTTAGGATCATGAGGATGAAATACTTTATCGTGATATGTACATTATTCCTCCTAACGTGGTAGCATAATTAAGCATAGCTTAAGAGCCTAAGTGATTTGTCACTCAGCAGAAAATTGATCAACTATTTTGATAATCATTGAAAATGATGAAAAATTAAAAATATCAGTCATTCACAGGTTCCAGATGCTCAGTCGTAAATGTGCACAGGTGGTCTCTGTCTTCTATCATAGTAAACTGAATATCTCTGTTTTTTGACCTTTTCTTAGTTAAAAAAATAGGAATGATATGGACATAGTTACATGTGTAAAACAAAAGCGTCAGATATACTTGCTGCCCAGTAATTTTTAACCTGCCCCCAACGCTGATGCAAGTTACCTGTCAATCAAGGAGGTGCAGGTTACAGGCTCAGGAGTGACTGTGGCAACATACTGAGACACAGTCTTCTCCAATATTTTGATGCAAGGTTGTATGTGTGTTCAGCAGTGGGTACAGGACACACATCTCTGTTTGGAAATAACCAGAACAAACTGGGCACCACACTGGGAACGATGGGAACATTTGGAGCAACCGGATTCAACAGTGGAACCAACAACCTGGGCTTCGGACCTCCACAGCAACCTGTCGGTGAGAAACTGGACACTGACTGAGTGTTTAAACTCCTCTAACTCTCCCATCAAATAAAACATCATTTCCCTTTTTCAGTTTTGCTCTAGCCATCAGTGTTTGTGGTATGTTTGACCTCGCTCCTAGGGCAGGTGGAGCAGTGTTAATTTGTTTTGTCATTTTTCTCTGGCAGCCCTCACAGATCCGAGTGCAGCTGCCGCCCAACAGGCCATGCTTCAGCAGCAGCTCAGTGTTCTGGCGTACTCACCATATGGAGACTCACCGCTGTTCAGAAACCAGCTGTCAGACCCCAAGAAGAAAGAGGAGGTGGCACAACTGCAGTTTGTTTCTTCACTATGTTTTTGCCATAATTTGTCTACAGTAATTGACACAGCACCTTTTGTACCTTTCCAGCGTTTGAAACCGACCAATCCGACAGCCCAGAAGGCTCTGACCACTCCCACTCACTACAAGCTGACCCCTCGACCTGCAACTAGGGTTCGCCCCAAAGCCCTGTCGTCATCAGTGGCCTCCAAGTCGCAGCTCTTTGATGGCCTGGATGATGACGAGCCCTCACTCACCAATGGAGCCTTCATACCCAGGTACAGATCTGATCACCATGGCATCAGTGTCTGAAAAGGTGTTTTTTAAGTATTAGTGTTTTGTGATATTATCTTGTAACAAAGAAGTACACTGATTTCTCATCAAATAAAATCCTACACAACTAATGTGTGATAACACTAAACCACCTTCTGTGTTAACTGAGTGTGTGTTTTGTTCACAGGAAGAGCATAAAGAAACTTGTGCTGAAGAACCTGAACAGCAGTCAGTACAGCAGTCCAATCAGCAAAGAGACAGATGACCTCGCCTCACCATCAGAGTATCCACAAAACGGACACAGGTCTGAATGCAGACGCACATACAGATCTCTGCTCTATGATTGGCTGTCAGATGTCTGTTAAAATCATACATATGTTCTCATGAGTGATCGGAGACTGAGGCTGAAAGTCTGAAACCCCCCGTGACTTTCAATAATTTTACTCTCATATGTGAGCACTAAAAGCCCAAGAAGCCTATATGTTGTTAATAAATCTGTAATGCTTTTGTTCAAAAGTGCTGCATTAATCAGTGAAATAACTAATAAATGTGTTTTTTGAAGAGTCTAGTTATAAAATGTTCCTGCTGACATGAGACGTACCTTATTGGTGTAGTTTAGGCTCAGTGTCACTTTGGGCTTTTAGCCTAGAAATTCGCCTGTGCTATGTGAGGTGTAGATGTTAGTATGATTATGTCAATTATTGATTATGTTAAGTAAAAAAATAAAATAATTGTACCTTAATGGATTAATTCAAATCAGTGTTTTTTGCCAGTTGTTCAGTGTGCTTGCTGATTGGCTGTATGGTTGGCGGATTCTGTGAATAATGTTTTAATTACGCAGTGCTCTCCCCTCTCCCCTCTCCATGTTTTCCTGTCTGCAGTCATATAGAGGAGGAGGAGGAGATTAGGGAGGTGCCGGGCCCCAGTAGTCGGGCAGACGACGACCCGGAAGTCACCCAGTTCTATGTCAACCCCATTGCCAAGCCGATTCCACAGGGCCGCATCCAGACCAGCCTGCAAGACACCATCAATGACCTCAACATGCACAAACCGGCCAGGAATGGACTGGAGGTCAGCAGCCACAGTTCTGATATTTTCTCAATCTGATCTGGACCTTCTGTTCACGTGTTACAGTGTTGGTTCACAAAGCATGTAGCGTGTAACAGTTTGATAAGCAGAGACAGCATTTGAATGGAGGGCAGAGCATTGTTAGCAAGTCTCAGTGTGCTGTTTTTGTGAGTTGCTTGAAAGGATGTTATAACTGTAATGTAGAGGCTCCTCTGTATGAATTCTGATTTTTTTACATATTATTTTTCCTCAGCTGAGCAGTGAGGACGTGTCGGCGTCTCTTGGGGAGGACTCTCTACAAGATGAGAGAGAGGAGGAGCAGCAGGAGTCCCAACAGGCTCCTCACCCAGCAGGTCGGAAACAAGTGCTGGGTGTAATGATTGAAATTAGTAGCTAAATCTCTTCTCCATGTATAAGATTGATATTTTTAACTCATGTTCCCTTTAAATTGACTCACTCTGTGAAAAGGGGTCAAATCTGGTATCTATCTATTCATCTATCTATACTATCAGATCTAGTATCCTCCAGTCAGAAAGGATATTTGTCTTTACAAGGACCTTGATTGGCTGGAGAATAAAAGTACTGTTTCCTGTTTTCAGGCATTGTTCTGACCCGTGTTGGTTATTACACCATCCCCTCCATGGAGGATCTGGCTGACATGATGGACGATAATGGAGAGTGTGTTGTGGAAAACTTCTCTGTTGGCAGGAAAGGTAACGCCTTCCACCTGACATCAAACTTTAAAGATATTTACGCTCTTTGAAACTGGCATGTTCAATACAAACAGATCACCTCGTTAAAGATGCAGATAAGATCGATTCCAGTTAACCTTTACTGATTTGCCCTCGCAGGCTACGGCTCCATCTTCTTCCCTGGTGAGGTGAATGTGACGGGATTGAACCTGGATGAGATTGTCCACTTCAGGCGTAAAGAGGTCATCGTCTACCCAGATGACAAAAACAAGCCGCCAGAGGGGGAGGGGCTTAACAGGTGAGTGACAGGAGACCAGGTGAAGCCAACGACTCTAGAATCAGTCTGTGTCTGTGAGAAATGTTTTGTAACTGTTGAGTGGTCATTGGGGTTTTTTTTGGTGGAAAAAGGATTTGCTTCAAGCTGCCCAGTTATTGGTTGGTAATCTAGTTCTTGTTCTAATCTGATCCTCTCATAGGCGAGCGGAGGTGACTCTGGACGGCGTTTGGCCAAATGATAAGACGACCTGCACTCAGATTAGGAGCCCCGAGCGTCTGACTGAGATGAACTATGAGGGTCGGCTGGAGAAAGCCTCGCGCAAACAGGGAGCCCGTTTCCTGGAGTACAGACCTGAGACTGGATCCTGGGTGTTTGAGGTCAGTTCCTGCTGGCTCTAAAATGTCCCGTTCAATTTGTGTATTTATAAAAAAAAAAAAGCTAATCAAAGGAGTTCTGTTTATGTAAAACGCTAGTTACTGATACATTGTTAACAGATTTGTTAAATGTGTCCGACATTGTAGCCTCCTCCTGTGGCTCAAAGCATCCCATCTGTGAGCCAAACTGATGGAAAGTCAAATCTGGAACCAGGTGGATGCTCTGAAAAAGATCATTTGAATGTGGGCATTATTTAAATGAAGCTGGTTTCTGTTTCGCAGCCACAGCTCCAGTTTCAGAGGAGTTACCACAAGCTCTGTGCTGCTCAGGTCTAACTGACTCCCTCTTCTTTCTCAGGTGGCCCATTTCTCCAAATATGGCCTCCAGGATTCTGATGAGGAGGAAGATGTCCCGCCCAAAACTGACCCCAAAAAGCTGAAGACAGTGATGTCACTTCCTCCCTCCAGGCTGCAGCAACAACTTCCTCCCTCCCAGCAGCAGGTGGTGCCACAGGCTCAGGTAGAGCGGCCTGCCACCCTCAACACTCATCAACATCAAACTCACTGACACACCTGAGATGATTAAAGGAGTGTTTCACTCAAACTTCTGCATCTTTGGTTGTAATGGGTCATTTTTAGTTTTGAATCAGTCAGAGATTGATTGTAGCTGCAAAAACATGATGCCTCCTAATGCACCTTATTGTCCTTTTTAACAACATTAGTTGAGTTTTCTACAAAAGTTTTCTACTTTTTAGAATGCCGTGAAATCTCTTCATGTTAGGGGCTTTTTTACATGCACATGATCAATTTTATATCAATTAGTCAACAAGCCTGAATTGACAAGAAATGTTTAATGTTCTTGCAGAAAACTGAGATTGCAAAAAGTGGAAAATTTTTCTGATTGACTTCAGTTATTTAGGCTACGTTCAGACTGCAGGCAGATGTTGTCCAACTTCCAAGGTCAGCTGAGGTCAGATTGTCATACATTCATGAAGGAGGGTCGTGTCTGTACATGAGAGGATTTGACAGATGTGTATTAGCACCAGTGTTGTCTAGTTGCAACAGGTGTATGGGAAATTATCTTGAAGTGTTGATGTCTTTCAGCCAAATGAAATGGCTTGAAATTAAAATGTCAGTTGTTAAACAGAGATAATAGAGTGATGGAGGGGCACAGAAAACTGAAAGAACCATTGTAGATAAATTTATTTTCTGTTCTTGTTGTTTCTCTTTTTAATGTTGGTGTGTTGGTTGTTTCAGAAAAAGGAGCAAATTGACATGATGGCACAAATACAAGCTTCAGCAAACAACATCAGATCATTCTGATCATTTCATGAACGGATACTTATATAGCTGGATTATTTATAGAGAGAAGGCCAAATTAGCAAGTAAAGTAAGGGTTGAATGATTTCTTTTCCTTGCCGTCTGTCTGCCTGCCTATAATAGACAAAGAGCTAATAGTTTTGACAAAACTTTTGTGAGGAGGAGAAAGTCATTGGTCGACCTCTGGTCTTTACTGCTGCAGTCATAGTACCAAGTTGTGAATCTCCTGTTGAAGGCTGCTTGATTTTTGGTGAAATTCTTCATGTTAAAACCGCCGCTGCAACAAATGACAACTTTAACCCAAAGTGACAACAAATCATCACATAGAGGTTAGAACGAAACATCCATCTGTTCAATCAACCATCACTTCTGTTGTCAGCAGTTAAAACAGAACACAGCATGTTTACACTGGGAGATGAGATGTTATCAGCATGTGAGTCACTTTAATCATGTGTGGACAGAGCAGGAAGTGGATTCATGTTGGGACTCTGTGTGTAGCAGAGAGGGAACATTGTAGTTTTTCCAGTTTGTATCTCCATACCTGGCCTTTTATCGAAGCGTGTTGTTCCTGTGAGCTCTAATTCTACTGCTGCTTTACCTGTTAACACACACATACACTCTCCAACCCTGAAAAAGTGTTTTCACTTTTCAGGAAACTGATCAGACTCTTTATGTTCCAGGTTTGTGTTCTTCATGAATTCATACTACTACTACTACTACTACTACTACTACTACTAATAATAATAATAATAATAAAGATAATAATAATAATACATTAGTGCATTACAGTGAGTTTCTTGTATGTCCGATAAACAGTAACTTAATGTTTGTATCATGTTACACATCAAGTTTCATATTATGCAATTAATGAAAGAAAAGTTAATAAAGTTGATAAAGATGACAATTTAATCATTGATCGGAGTAGCTTCTCTTTGTATTGATAAATGATAAGTTCAAAAGCTGTGCTGGTTAGTGGATATCAGTGAATAAATCAAACTTTGGAACATTTCTTGAAGTGAAGCAAGACTGAGTTGTTTTCTGATGTTTACATTTTTTCACTGCAAGTTCCTAGTTTTTGTGATGGCATTATAGTGATGCTTTTTTCAGTGTCTTACTGAGTAGAAGCAGTTTTCTGCAAAACATTTAGATTTTTGATCTGGATCAGGATATGCATCAAAATACACAACAAGAGAGTGGATGGGCTATCCACTGTCCTCCATCAACAATCAGTGTCAAGTTATGTATGGATTGTTCAGCTCCTGCCCAAACTTGAATCGGCCAGGCCAACTTTAAAGGACGCTCGGGACAACTCACTCTTCTTTACTCTTATTTTAATCCACATTCAGTGTCAATTCACATCCACTTCTTCATTTCATTCCAGTTAAGTAAGAGTAATTAGGTTGATAACCTTTAAAGGAACAAAGAAAAATACACATTATTTCACAAGCTAAACATCATCACTTTAAAGTAGAATTATTTCCAAAACCCATCTATGGTACCATATCATCTCAAACAATGTCATAGGGGCTTTAACAAATGAGGACACAGTAAAGAAATTGTACAAACCAAATCGTGCCATCCTGATACCAATTCCTATTTTCTCAAAATTTAAAGTTCCTTATACTGCCCATCAACATCAAATTAGTACCAATGAAATTATGTTTATGAGTCACCCGTATCAAACCTAAATAAGCAAAGACCAAATGTAAATAAACTGAACAATCAATATGTTTAAATAATATTATTAAGCAACAAACACTCTCAACATAACTCAGAGATAATTATGATTGTCGCTTACTTCTTGCACATCAAGTCAGGCATTTTTCAATGGAAATACAAACTCACAAATTCAAAATCAGTGTTTTTCAGTAATTTAAACATTTTAATTCCATACCAGTAGCGTCTTTGGTTGAACCGAGAGCAGAACAGTCCTTCTCCAGTGTCTTCGTTTGTTCGCTGAGAGGCAGCACAGGTGAGATGATGAGTAGAAGGCTGTCTGTGAAGGAAGTGTTTCCACTCCCACAGCAGTGCTCTGATGAACCATGCCCACCAAAAATTGAAGGTGGAACTGTGGTTCTTGTACTCTTTGACAGTGCCAATATTTTATATTTAATATATTTTCTGAGTTTTGACTCAACAATCAGGCAACATTAGCACAAACAGTAAACTCCTGTGGGCCAATTAACAGACAAAGGAGCTGTGAGCCACATGCAAGTCAGGCAGAAATTCAGACAGAGCCAGAAAGAGAAATACAGAAAATAAAGAAGTGATCAGTCATTGATGGTCAGTCTAATTGGGTCTGTCTGACTGACATGACTCATTGTTAAGCCCCTTTGTCATCACTCACTCTTGTTGTTTGTGTGTTTGCTTTCAGTCCACTGTTGTCGTGGATCTTCCGGGGGGCATGGTGGAGCTTGACAGCGACATGGCTGATGTCACCCAGAGCTTCCCGACAGAGAGTGTGCTGGGAGGAGAGGAGGATGGTGACCTGCTGACAGGAGAGATGGACACGTCGGGCGGGAAGCTCGGAGGTTTGATGTCTGCAGAGCAGGATGGCGTCTCTGCATCCATCCACATAGCGTCCTCGCTGGGGATCAACCCGCACACCCTCCAGGTAGAGCTGTAGTCTTTTTACCCAGACAGGACATGTTCATTAGACTGCTGCCACAATAAAACTGTTGAATCTTCTCCTGTTGTGTTGGTAGATCATGAAGGCGTCTCTGTTTGCTGAGGATGAGGAGGAGAGCGACATGTTCCAGGATCACGGAGCAATGAAGGTCGCCACTGACATCTCTTCCCCTCGCCTTGTCCTGCATGGAGTTCAGAGCCGATCTTCTGGTAGGAAGCAAAAACCTCTTTATTTATTTATTTATTTGACACCTTTATTTAGTCAGGGAAGTTTCACTTAGAGCCAAACTCTGTTTAGAGGCAGTTCGTAAAGTGCCTTGCTTGAGGGCACCTCCGTGGTGGTCTGAAGCCTATCACAATCGCTGCTCTTTCACTTTCCACACCCAGATTAATCCTTCAGGTCCAGCGGAAGCGGTGACCCTCCAGTCATATGTCCACCTCGTGCTCTGATGCTTAAATGATCATTTCATCTGTAAAATATGAGAGAATAGTGAGAGAGGCAGATCACAGTTTCCAGGACTTCAGATTGACATCTTCTAATATTTTATTTTGTCCAGCCAGCAACCCAAAACCTGAAGAGATTCAGTTTACTGTGATACAAAATGTAGAAAAGCAGCAAATTCTCACATTTAAGAAGCTGAAACCTAAATGGGAATTTACATAAAACAAACCTCTGTCTCTTTCTCTGTTTCTCTCTCTCTCCCTCTCCCTCTCTCTGCAGGGGGTCTGCTTCAGGCAAGTTTTACCTCCGGCCCCCTCTCTCAGCTGTCACATTCTCCTCGCCCCTTTCTTTCTCCTCTGTCTCGGGCATCTCCGGCAGTGGCTGAATCCCTGCGACAGTTACACTGGTCGGGGCCGGGCCCCTCATCATTCCCTCTGGCCTCTCGAACTCCAGAGCCTTCGGTCAGAACGGTTGGTGTCCGGCGGCTGGGCGGCCCCATCCCCCTCAAAGAGTCAGTCACTCAGGGGAAGGTTGGTAGTCTGTTTTCATATTCAACTCCAATTTCAAAATCGTTGGGATGCTGTGTGCTTTCTGTGTTCTGTCTTCACTCAGAGATCTTCCTCTCTCTTTGTATGGCGTTCATGAAGCTTTCCACCATCTGTAGGGGAGCTCCTCCATCTGAACCCAACTCAAACAGAAATGTTTCTCCACAGTGACGATCCATGTTGTGTGTTGTTGTCTTGCAGGGGAATCTGTTGATGGACGCAGGGCTGTTTGTAGGCCGTTCCTTTCGCGTGGGGTGGGGTCCAGGCTGGATGCTGGCACACTGCGGCCACCAACTGAGCTCACTGTCAGGCAAACAGCTCGAGCACCAAGAGCTGATGACCAAAACTGACTTCAGCTTCCTGCCAAAACCTGCCAGGAGCAAACCGTAAGACACGTGCACACACCATCAGACAGTATAAGCGTAAACTGGAGGGCACATTACAAAAAAAGTATTTATGCTGTGATTATTCACTACTCCAAGATGACATTTGTATCAGCCAAGGAAACATTTTTATTATTTTTGTTTTGTTGTCCCTTCTCCGTCTCACATTATGACATTTTATCCTTCATAGGCTGAAATCTGTAACACATACTCTGATCAGATGTGTGTAAACACAGATCAGACGTGTATGAGATGTAGAATCACACATTAAGGTCGCTCAAATCTCACTCGTAAAGTCCTTTAAAAAAAAGAAAACTGTAGTTATTGTGAGCACCCGCTGTGTACAATATGAAGCATAAAAACTTTGTTTATGCACAAAAGATACATAAGAGCTACAAAGTGTTTTAACACACAAAGAAGGAATCATACATTTACAGGTGAACATTTTTTATTTTTTTTTTAACAGGGTCATAATTTTCTGAACATAGCTTTTAAAGGAAACAAACAGGACTCTGGTGTGGTTTTCTTTCATACTGGTTCTGAGTTGAGCTGTGTCCTCCTGCAGACTGATAGAAAGCCCCTATAAGGTTGTGTTGGAGCAGCTGATTGGTCTGGAGCCTCCATCAGTGAAGACCATTGAGGAGGAGGAGGAAGAGAAGAGCCTGGTGGTGCTGCAGCGCCCGCTGGAGATCTGCCTGAAGAACAGCACTGTTGACATCACAGATGCCTCCGCCTGTCCTCTGGTCCGACCGCAGCCCGGCGTGGCGGCTCTGCATGAATATGCTGAGTGGATCACTGATCTGAATGACAAGCATGGTGCCGCAGACTGTAAGAAAACAAACTCTGTACAAGTTAGAAACTAGTTAAAGTATCTACGCAGGGTTCAAATGACATTATATAACGTGACACAGTAAGAGGGCTGGATTAAAAGACTTACAAATTCAATCCCAGGATGTCTATGCATAAATCATGAGTTCTTTTGTTTTCAGTATTGTCGTGTAGAAGTGTTCATATTTTTACAGATCAAGATATAGACCAATAGATTTTGAATTGCTGTGATCTGAATTCCTGGCATTCAACCTTCTCTCTCTCCAGGCCTCATGGGTTATTGGTCTGAGGTCTGGACCCTGTGTGAGGCCTTGTGGGGCCGGTTGGGTCCCGCAGATCAGGAGCCAGATGTTGAGACTCCCAGCGAGTATGAGCAGCAGCTGGAGAGGAGGCGGACCTTCTCGGCTTGGCTGGCCCATGGAGCCACCTGCAGGGTGGAGGAGGAGGTGGCGCTGGCAGGGAAGGGTCGCCACACAGAGGCCATCTTCAGCTACCTGACAGGAAACCGCATCAGCGAGGCGTGTCGACTCGCACAGAAGGAAGGTGAGATTTAACACGGGAAACACAGCAGAGAGACCGACGAGAGTGGATTTGGTTTATTAGATTGAAGAAAAGATTGAAACTTTTTTTTTAATCGAGCACAAAGAATATATCAAACTAGACTAAAAACAGACAAATTAAACTGTTTATTAATTATGGGCATGTCGTAAAAGCAGCTGCCGTTCTGCATCATCACAGTGAATCGGTTCAGCTTAAGACATGAAGAAAATGGACTGGAAAATGTTGCATTAAATGTCTTCATGCTAAAACTACCAGCTCTGCTAACATGCAGCTGTTTGTCCCCAGGAGACCACCGTCTGTCCCTGCTACTGTCTCAGGCCATGGGCTCCCAGTACTGCCGGGACCTGCTAGCCCTTCAGCTCGCTGACTGGAACCGCATGCAGACCGACAGCTACCTGGCTGAGGAACGGCTGCGCATCTTCACGCTGCTTGCTGGGAAACCTGTACGTACACATTTGATTCATTTCCTGTGTTCAGGCTCAGAGATTCACTTGAGAAATTAAGGCTGAGAAGTGTTTTCCTATGTGCTCCTGATCTTTATACCTCATCAGTGGACTTCAGAGGCCTTAGTGTATGTTTGTTGTCCAGTGAACGGTATATTGAGCCTGTGCTTTGACATTGATGTTTGATGTTTCCTCTCCATCCCTGCAGGTGTGGCAGTTGTCCGACTCTGTGGTGAATGTGTGCTCTGAGTTGGACTGGAAACGCTGCTTGGCTGTCCACCTCTGGTTCATGTTGCCTCCGACTGCCTCGGTGGCCGACTCCCTCGCTAAATATGAAGCCGCCTTCCAGGTGAGCTGTTGCCTCTTGCTCTCACTCAACACAGAAAGAACTGAGTGGCCTTCCTGCCTCCTGCTGCGGTCCACTGATCATCTTTGTGGTTGCGTCTGTGCTGCAGGGCTCATGTGAGGGGGGGAAGTACGCCTGTGCCCCCCTGCCTCCATACCTAGAGGCGGAGCAGCCGCACATGGAGGAAGAGGAGTCTAAAAGGCCGCTGCACGACCTCTGCTTCCACCTGCTCAAACTTTACAGTGACAGGTAAACCAGCCACATCACTCACCTGTCTGAAGCAACAGGAGCCTGCTGTTCCATATGTAGTGTGTTAATCCTACATGTACACATTAACCTTTAACTTTAGCAGAAAAAAGAAATGACATCAATGTGACATCGTCAGGGCTGTTTTCTCCTCCAGAAGACATTTTACATCTGTTTTCACAGGCTGAGCAGAACTAACTGTGATGAGTAAGCAAGTATTTAATGCTTCTCTGTGTCCTCCTGCAGACACTACAGCCTGCAGCAGCTGTTGGATCCTCTGACTGTCACATGGGAGCGTCTGGATTACCGTCTGAGCTGGCACCTGTGGGGTGTCCTGCAGGCGCTGCACTACAGCCACCTGAGCACCTCGCGGCAGGGACTCCTCCACACCAGCTACGCTGCACAGCTGGAGAGCGCCGGCCTCTGGCACATGGCCATCTTCATCCTGCTACACATACCCGACCACAGGTACGTTCAGCTTGTCTTTTTTATTTAGTCAAACCGGATTCAATGCAGTTCTGTTTGTGTGAGCTGTGTTTTCTTCCACCTGTCCATCTTTCTCTGGTTCTCCATCCTTTGTTAATTGTTCCATCGCCGTCATCTCCCGCACTCGTCCTCCCTCAAGAGAAAAGCACCGTTAACTGTGATATTTTTCTGTCTGTGTCTTCAGCCAGCGGGAGCGAGCAGTTAGGGAGATGCTGACCCTCCACTGCCCCCTGCAGGAGACAGACGAGTCCGTCCGGAGGGAGCGCTTCCTGACCGAGAGGCTGCTGATTCCAGAGCGGTGGATCCACGAAGCCAAGGCCACCCGAGCCCGCCGTGACACTGACAGACACCAGGAGGCGCTCCACCTGTACCGGGCCGGATACTGGAACCAGTGTCACCGGCTGCTGATCCAACACCTGGCCTCAGGTTGGGAACATTCTGAGGGACTTGTGTGGATCGTGTTTTTAATGATTTTCACAGAAAAATGTGCTCAGACAGATCTGCTGAAACTGGTTTTCTTTCATGTCCTCATTGATCAGTGTCAGGTTTCATAGTGCCAGAAGACACATTTGGATGTAACTGAATCTCTCTTGTGATGAGGACGCCATGAATTTTATACTTTTCTAAGTTTCTAATTCTTGTAAACTTATTTTTGTCTCTCTCTTCCTCCTCAAGACTGCATTATCAATGATAACCATGACTACTTGCTGGAGTTCCTAGAGGGGCTGGCAGTCCCTGAACATAGTGCCACCATCCAGGACTGGGACACTGCAGGGAGGGTGTACCTGGACTACATCAGAGTCATAAAGACTCTGCAGGACATCCAGCAGGTACTGACGCTCTCTCTGTTTCTAAAAAGCAAGCAACTTAGAATGTTTTTTTAGGAGCTAAAATCAGTGTGAACACTCATCCAAAAACATGGGAAATCCATAATTAGAACTAGATGCTCATCTTTGGTATCCCAGGAGGCAAATAAAACTACTCGGTTTGAGACTCAGTACAACATTTCATGGGGACACTCATCGAATAGACAAGCTTAGTGATTCTCCAACGGCTCTGGAGCTTCCTCCCGTATCAGGCCAGCGTGCTGCTGTCAGCTTCAGGGAACTGGGCTTTTTCTCCGAATGGTTTCTTCTACTCCCCCTGACACTGACAAGCAGCCACACTGATCAGACTATAGTACTTTTATGTCTTTGGATTTACAAAATGAAGTGGTTTGATTAGTGATGACTGCAGCTACAGCTGCAAAATAAATGTAGTTGAGTAAAAAGTGCTCTGTTCCTGTCTGAATTGTGGTAGATGTATAAAGTAGCATGAAATAAAACCTGAGTAAATGTGCTTACATTCCACCACGTGTCCTTTTGTGCCTTTCCTGCCAGATGGAAAACGCCGGTTATGAACTAGAGCGTCTCTACACTGACGTGACGTCTCTCTGCAGCAGGATTGAGCTTCTGCCTTGCAGCACCGCCAGAGACCGCCTCGCCCAATCAGGTAAGAGCGCGACTCCTCCATGGTTGTCAAGTCAAACTGCGGCTACAAGCGGCTGACGTCCAGAAGAGTCTGCAGATTCTCGCTCCAACTGAAAACAACAGCAGCTGTGTTCACTGACACGGCTGTCTCCTGATTGGCTGACAATTTAAGATTAAAGTTAGACAGAGAGAGAAAAATTTCTAGTGTGACATAATGTCAGTTTTAAACTCTGTCGTTTGTTTTCCTTTCAGTGATTTACACAACATGGGAACCGGTGTAACAACTAAAAACTAGAATCCAAAGATTCAAATCATTGACCACGGTTTTAGTTTTGGTTTTGGCTGATAACTTGAAAATACCACTTCATTTTCTCAGGTCGTGTAGCTCAACTCGTTCAGAGATATACAGTAGACGACGCCTCAAGACAGTATAAAATGACAGAGTTTTGTGCTGCTTTTGGATGATCTAACGAGGGTTACCAAATCAAAGAAATACCAAAAACCAAGCAAGAGGAGATAACATTTCACAGACAGGCAAAGTTATTTAACAATATTTTACAAACATGTTGAAGTTGATCTATCACAATAACTTACTGTGTTTTAAGCAAGCATTACTTTCCTGATACTAAGTCAAGCTAACTTAGCCTATGTGAGGTAAAGAAAAGAAACATAATTTTAATTAATGTATCAGTAAGATACGGAAATTTATTTTTATCAATCATCAATCTTCGTTTCCTTCAGTAGCAAAGTAATCCAGTAACATCCATGGGTCCACTGCAAACTGGAACTGCTGATCATTAAGTCAGCTTATTTTTGAATGTGCTGAAATGCAAACAAATGTTGGCTAAAAACAACACAGAGCTCAAGCATCATATTGCTAACTCACTGAATCCATGGCAGTATTATACTTTAGATCCTCTAAAAATAAGTCCCACATAACGAGAGGCGAAGCTGAAGGTGTGCGAAGTGTTAGAACATCAGTTTAGTTATGAGAAACAGAGATTATGATGGGTGAGCAGTGACACTCAGAGGAGGTACTGTAGGTCTGGAAGTGGTTTTTGAAGACAGGGTCAGTCCACTGAGGTGAGAAACTCGAGCGAACACACAGGAGAAGAGTTTGGATCGAGACTTCCTGTCCTGCCTCACAGTGATGGCAGGACGAGTCGCCGCTTGTTTGAATGAATGAGAAGGCTCATAGACCTGAACGCAGAGTTCAGGCAGGTGACTGAGGTCCGCTGTCATTTGGTGAGAATGAAAACCTGCAGACACTTACACGACACAAAAGCTCCATTCTGACCTAACCAAGCCCCGCCCCCGGCCCCTCCTCCCTCCTTTCAGAAATGGCGAAGCGTGTGGCCAACATTCTGCGCGTGGTGCTGAGCCTGCAGCAGGGCGACGCCGCGTCCGACTCCCTCAGCATCCCGCTCACCCAACTCGCGCCGCACATCACCCGCCTGCCGATGCCGGAGGACTACACTTTGGAGGAGCTGCGAGGCCTCACGCAGTCATACCTGCGACAGCTCATTGTCAGCCAATAAGAGCACAGGACATAGTGGGAGGGCAGACATGTTGACTGGTGTTTTTGTGTTGAGATTTCAGCTGCTCGAACATCATGAAAGTCTGATGCAGAAAGTTTTGCAAAAACAAACAGGAGCAAAAACAAACTTTGTCATCTTGAAGTAAAAAAAAGGAAGGAAAAAAAAGTTGACGTGGAGTCAACACGTGCGCGTGTGTGGTGTGTGTGCGTGTCGCTTCAGGGCAGCATTTTAAAAGAAACCAACAGTAAGTGACCTGAAATGACCTGAAAATTTAAACCAGCAGACCAGTGAAGCTCACACATTAACGACCAGCGGTTCCCAGTCAGGGTTTGAACCTCCCAATGGACGAGTGTGCGGGGTCACAAGATGATTGACAGGACATTTGTGGTCTTTGACCAAATCATCTTTATTTCAGTTTTTTCAGGCTTTACTCTTATGAATTATTGAATTAGGAAAAAAATGCACTGTTTGGCAGATCTGGTCACAACTTTGATTGACTCAAGTCAATGCAACCAGTGATGAGGGGTCGCACAGAGACATGGTTTCATCTTTAGGGGTCACGAGCCAGACTTTGGAAACCACTGCTTTGGACATTTGAATGCATTTTTTCGTCTGCTCCCAGATATTCAATGGTTTCTCTTCATTTCTTTTTAGTATGAAAATCACTTGCTTCAGTTGTCTGATCAATCACTGACATCATAAATCTGTTTACAGGCAGATAAACTGCATCATGTAAAGTAATCAATTCCCTTTGAATCCACTCAGTGTCAGCACTTCTTCTCAGGGAGTGAACATGTGGGACCAAACAAGAAGAAGTCTGCAGATCGTCTGCAATTATAACAGATTTGAATTTGGGTGATAAAACCCTAATTTCAGAAGTCCACTAATAAATTTTCATACTGTACAGAAATGAATAGAAACCAGTGAATACCAGGACAAAAAGGGAAAAAACAAAAACAGGAAGAAACAAAATTTGTATTCGTAGCTAAACCTTGTGAGCACGCTGGTCTGATTCATCTGTAAAATTATCAATTTATCACTTTATTTGAGTTGAACCTGAAGAGGTTGGATTGAAAGTACACTGAGTCATTTCCAGGTTCTGTTACTGTTGTTTATTATTTTGAAATGCTCCCTACGAACAGGCTTATTTCCCTCATTAGCAGAGTTTCTGTCTCCATATGTTTGAATAGTGTCTTTGTATGTGCACTACACTGTGCATGTGAGTGTGTAAATGTGACCCTCAACTACTTCGTTTGACCTCTGACCCCAAAGAAAGCGCTGCATTATTGGTTAGTTCTGACAGAATGTGTGTTGAGGGGGAAAAGAAAATCCCACCACTTACTACTCGTTAGGTTTTCATTAAAGATTTGGTTTTAAATGAGTTAACAGCTGTTAGCTTAGCATAGTGTGACAGTAGCATCTGTTCATCTGTCAATATGTGAATAAAGACGATTATCTTAATATTGAAGACGAGCGGTGAAGTTGTACAAACGGGTTCAATGTGCACAAAGTTGCTTTTTTTTGGAGACGACTCAGAGGAAAGCTCAACATGCAAAGTGTAAAATGCCTAATGGTCTATTTTTGTAGATTTCTTGTTTTTCTGTTTGGTTTGAATGTAAATCAGAAGTGTAAGTGTGTGTGTGTGTGTGTGTGTGTGTGTGTGTGTGTGTGTGTGTGTGTGTGTGTGTGTGTGTGCGCGTGCGTGCATGTAAAGCAGAGATAAACAAGTCGTCAGATTTTCCAAAGTGAAGAGTTTCCTTCAAAAACGAGCCGCCAACTAGAGATTTCACTGCATGTAATTATATAAATATTGTATATTTTTGGAAAATCAAACAGGGAATATCAGGTCATTTTTATCCTCCACCTTTAATCATTATTAAATTGGATGCAAAGAGTTTTGGAAAGAAACTCTTCACTTATCAATCGCTCATTTTTCTTTCTCTTGTAGATTGTCAGCTTGCCAAGAATGTTTTTTTTTTTTTTTATTTCGACGTAAAATCAGTTTTGTTGTTTCTCAACAAACAGGAAGCTCTATATGATGTCTGCTCCTTCTCCTGTTCAACAGAAACCGTGTACGTGTGTAGTTTACATGGATGGGTGCTGCTCTGTGTTCGAGTGTGTGTTTGTGTGCATGTTTCCTGATGATTTTGTTGATAATATTTTTTAATAAACCCAAGTAGAAATAAAAGGTTGTTTTTTCATGTCATTTCTGAATCTCTGTTTTTTTTTCCAGCTACAACTCATCAATTTACTGAAGCCCTGATCCACATGTAGTTAGCTGTGCTGAGCGTGGGTCATCATTTCAAAAGGTTTAATAAAAGAAGAAACTGAATAAGGTTTGTATTTAAAAACACTTATTGTTGTTTATATGCATTAAAAACAAAGTAAGTGTAGCAACTGAGGTCTAACACAGTAATGAGTTGTAACCAGAAGTTTAGGTTTCGCTCAAGGAGTGAGTGGACAAGAGACTGAGGTTGCTTTTGGATGGTACCATATATTGTGGAAAAAATGGTAAATGACATACAACAACAAAGTGAAAGTATATACAGTGGATAACAGTCAATCAATATGAAACCAGGAATAAGAATGGCCATTAAGGTAATGCAGTGATTGGTCAATGTCTTATGCACATTAAATAATCATGAGGCGCAATAAGAAATTTCAGATCTGACAGCACAGCTCGAGGCTCACACGCTTCCAAATCTCTGATATCCCAAGTTCAGAGTAAACACAATCTTAACCCACTAGCCACCCGCAGTTCTTTGAAACCCACGTCTGGGTTTGAAGTTGAGTCCGGGGGGATATTGGTGAAAGATTGTGTGTGTAGGGGAAAATGTGTGTGGGTTGTGGCAATGGGCAAAGCGAGTAGATGATCAGTGTGGGCTACAGAGAGCCCCCTATTGAACATAATATCAACGCTGACAAGTGACATAACATGATTTAAATGATTTTTTTTTTTTTACACCCGTACATCCAACACAACAAAAACAGACCAAACAAACGTTTTAAAAAAAAAAAGGTGGAGAAAATGTGTAACAATATTCTGTACTGATAGACTTAGAACCAATAACCAAAACAAAAACAAACACACGGTATCATTATCATGAATCTAAAAAAAGCTGTCATTGATTCAGAAATGATGGGACACTGAGATGTAATATCATGTTTCTGTGTTAAGTCACTAATGAATTAATGAAGTCTCCGTCACAAGCTGAAAGAAGTTTTGAAAAATAAAATGTAGGAATCCCAGAGAGAATTAAAAGCAGAAGAACAGGTTTTCAATAAAGTGAACGACAGCATACGGCCATAAGAGCACGAGACGTTATTTGACTCACAGGTGATTCTTGTTAAATGTTCTGCAGACGTAGACACCATTATCAGTTTGTATCTCGTGGAAGTGGCGAGGAACAAACATCACATCACGGCTGTTTGATTAAAAGTCCAAACATTGGTCAGGTCTGTGATCAGTGCTTTGCTGCTCAGTTTGTGGTAACTAGGTGACAGCTCACCTGCGACTGAAGTATCGCTGTCAGTCTTAAAAGTTGACTTTGAGCCAATGTGTTTTCATCAATTATTTCATTATTAGTAAACAGGAAGCCTGCAGAACGAGACACTTTCACATCTTTTAAGCAGCTTGAATTTTTTCAATTTTATTCCCCTTTATGACTGCATCTGCTGAGAACGGCAGCTCACCAAGGAACAGCTCTTTATAATCGCCCTCCAGTTTGAAGCCAAATGCTTTTGCCAGGAGTGGAGAAGCCACCACGAACGTGTGCACATGCTGGTTGAAGCATGCCTCCAGGTGAGTCTCCTTCTTCGTGGCTTTTATGATTCCTACAATCTCAAAGCTCACATTCTGGATGCCAGTACTCTGAACCTGTGATCAGACGGATTGACATGAACAGTCAGCAGTCAGGCTGAAAAACACCTTGAAGTTGTTTAATAGTTAATAGCTCATAAACTAAGCAGTGAGGAAGGTGCTATGTATTATCAATAGACTATCAGTGACATTTTGTCTGATGTGTGATGTCAGAGAGCAGCAGATCACTGCAGCTACCTTGTGAATTTGGGTGAATCCAGTTGAGTTGAGTGATACGGTTTCATAGTACTTGTTGATCTTCATGTTGGTGACCTTAATGACATCTCCAACTGATAATCCTTTGCATTGCTTGGTTTCTTCACCCCACATGCAGATCGTGATGGAATCGGTGTCGTCTTTTAGTTTAAAACTTTGCCTCTTTTTCCTCTCTTTGCTCTGCACTTTAACTTGTTCAATAGGATCAATCTGAACAAACCAAAAGCACAAATTAAAACCACACTGGAAAAAAAGGCACACAGATGAATCATTTTCCTTATGTCTAAAAACAGAGTTTATTCAGTCAAGGTGTGGCTGATATTCCCATCAGTCTGACTTCTGATTGGACATCTTGTATCATCACTTTATTGTCTTAGTTTTCATTAAAAAAATGGAAAATAAACAACAAAAGCCATCTTTTTTAGTGTTGGTCTGTGTATCATCTGTTCCTTCAATTCTTTTATTCAATCTTGAAAATGGAAAACAAGTGTATATGGACATTAAATGAACTGAGTTTTTCTGTTTTCATCTCAAAGTGGGTGGTGGATGGACGAGGGGGCCACATGCGCGATATACCTGTCAAACCATCTGATTGGACACAACCAGTATGTTGCACACACCTGTAGCTGAGGCTGTTTGCAGGATCAGGCTCAATGAACTCTGCAGCTGTCGTACTGTTTGACCAGCCTGAGCTGAATCTAAATAGTCTCAGTGCTCAGATGGGAGTTAAAAAATTAGTCTGTCTCTGACACAGAATAATTTGCAGTAAGATGTGTAACAAATAACCCGTAACCTCCCCAGCAACGGCCTTTTCTTACATGATCCGTCTCTCTCTCCATATTTCCTGTATTTTTCATGCACACCCTGTCTGTGTGTGGTAGTGATGAAACTCAATAGAATTATCAGCTGAATCTGCAACTCGACTCCGCTTTACGGAGCGTTATGGTGAATTTAAGATCATCTGTCCGTACCAACAACTTTACTGTTTTGGTTCACTCTCACCACTCATCAGCCCTTAAAACAGATATATGCATATGAATACAGACTCTGTAGGAAAGGGAGAAGATTTTGGTATCAGAAGCATTCTAGTCTTCCTTTGCAGTCGCAATTGTATTGACCAATCATGTTTGAGATGGCTTTGGTTGTATACAGGTAAATATCTGTGATCCAGTTATCCACTGGTTGCACTGGAAGCTCCGGAGCCCCTACAGGCTAAATTGTCTTTAGACAGTTGCCGAAGGTTTCCAAGACTGCGGTTCTCACTGTCAGAGATAAAGCCACTGTACACAACCTCTTCAGCAGGTGCAGACAGAGTTTGAGACTAGCTGGTGAATTGGAGCATTTAGCAGCTAAAGAGCCAGATTTCCTTCAGAAGTTGGTAGAGACCAAAAACAGCTAAAAGAGAGTGAATATTGGAGTTCTCACCTCTGTAACGGTTCCTTCAACACTCACTTCTGTCTTGTCATCAGATGATTTGGCCTCTGAAATGGAGCAAACTGGTCTCTCAGAATGAATGAGTGTCCGAGCCTCCATCTCAAGCTTCTCTGGGATTTCAACAGAGTTTGTATCGGACACTTTGCTCTGAGCGGTCACCTTAACTCCGTTGTCATCTCTTATTAGCTTTCTGAACAGATAGAATTTGCCCTCCTTGATTTGTGAATAGCGCATTTTACCGTATACCATCACTTTAATGCTGGCTGTCTCATCAACGACCGCCAGATAAAAGAAAAACTTTTTCTCTTGCTCTTTGGTTTGATACGTGCGCAAACCGGATTTCTGAACAACTTTCCCAGCAATGACATCCGTGTCTAGAACTTCACTGCTGGATTTGAGATCACAGATGGATTTCTTCTGCATACAGAGAGAAAAAAATCTCCATGAAGGCAACATCAACACAAACATGAAAGGTGTGAAGTGAAAGAAAAAGCACCTACCCACAGAGGTGTGTTTCTCTCCTGGAAAACAAACATTTCATCAATGATCAGTTCCCAATAATGAAGGAAATAACATGATTACTGGCCTTTATTTTGTAAAACATTGTACTGCTGTAACATTCTCACTATTTTCAGCTGTACAGAGTCACTCATGATGTACTTGAAGTATTTTAATATATCCACCACATAAGTCAGTGTGTACGAATTCATACAAGGTGAATAACTCAGCATCAAGTTTATTTCAGAGCTCCTACCTTGTCAGTGTGACAGCTCTTCTTTTGATCTTCAGGAGAAACAAACATCAATCAGTGTTTCTACACTGTTTAGTTACCGATTTCATTTCATTATTTGGACTTTCACAGCCCTGATTCCAGAAAAGTTGGATATATTTAATGTTTTACCTCATCAGCTTCATTTATTTTTGTAAATATCTGCTTATTCTGAGACCGTGGCTGACTGAGAAAGATGTGGAATGTTCCAAAACCCCTGTTTGGATCATTCCGCAGGTGAAAAGCTTCGTTGGTAACAGGTGATAGTATCATGATTGGGTATGAAAGGGGCATCCTGGAAAGGCTCAGTCATTCACAAGCAAGGATGGAGCGAGGTTCACTACTTTGTGAACACATGATTGGATAAAGGAGATTACTACATGAGCTCAGGAACACTTTATAAAACTGTTGTCAGTAAACACAGTTTGTTTGCAAATGATTGCATTCTGTATTGATTGACGTTTTACACAGCATCCCAACTTTTTTGGAATCAGGGTTGTAGCTAAAAAAAACCAGCCCTTTAACTGACGATAACAGCTGTGAAATTAACAAACTAGCCGGGATTTTAAAATGATGTCGGAGCCGATCTCGCGGCTGGTAGGCTCCGTTGGTCTGTTGACCTACCTGCTGCAGGCCTTCCTTCCTCCTCCAGTTGATCACGTTTCCTCTTCTTCCCTGAAATTGAAATTTGAAACAAAATTGAAACACGAACTCAAACTGTTCAGCTCTCCATCACCTTTCTCCAACACAACTGATGTCAGCCAGCATCATCGTTCTCTCATCACCACCTCCAGTTTTTGGTTGTCGTGTCCATCATTTGTCAGATTCAGTTGATCTTTTGCCATTTTTTTTAGAAATGGTGAAGCCTCTTCTGGTTGGACTGTGGCTGTGTTGACATGAATTTTGCTTGACAATGATATAACAGAGGTAGTACCGAATGAAACTGGAACATCCAACAAGAAAAGTTGTCGTGATTAGTCCAGTTGTTTAATTCAATTATTTTTATTAATAATCATAGTGAGGAAAAAAACAGAAATTCAAAACTTATTATATGAACTCACCCTTGCTATTGTTTTCATGTTTGTTCCTCAGTTTGTCCACAAAGGGGCGCAGTGGGTCCTGGATTCTGGGGTCCTTCCTTGGTATCTTATCCATGGCATCGCTGATTGCAGAAATAGACCCCTCTACACCATAGTGCTCAATGATTTTTTGGGGCATCTTTTCTCTGAATTTTTCACTTTTCTGACGTTTTGGGATTTTTGGCAAATATTCCAGCATCTTATTGTACTGTGGTGTGTCGAGTTCCTCCAGGATAGAAGTCAGACATGATTTCCACTCCTCCTCTGGAATATCTGACATCTGTGACAAGTAGAGAGATGACAGAAGAGAAATGTTAGAGATATCTATTTATATATATGTTTGAAGATTGGTATGTAGCGCAGTGTTGGAAGTCATCATTAGTGTAACTGCAGGATTTTATTGTCACAGTTTGTTTAGGTGGAGCTCATTTTGAATGATTCTGTATAGGACTGCAAGTAATGATTATTTTTATTATGGATTAACCTGCTGATTATTTTCTCTATTAGTCGATCGATTGTTTGGTTGGTTTGTAAACATTCTGAAGATGGTGAGAATCCAGAGGCCAAAGTGACACCATGACCATGTTCTTGTCCAACCAACAGTCCTATCATCTTATTGTCTTATTATCTTATTTTTACTAAAAATACATTAAAATTCTGAAAATGATTTAAAGGAATTCATCACATTTGTGAAGGTGGAACCATGAAATGTTTTTATTATCAAAATGGGTACCAATTACTTTTCTGTGAATCAACTAATTGATTAATCAACTAATCGTTTCAGTTATGCTTGTGTAAACTGTCAAGTTTAATTCCTAAGATTAATATTATATACTCTTCGTATGTTTTGTGTGTAAAAAGCTGTCAGATAAATGCATGTAAGTAAAAAGTATAATATTTACCTCTGAGATGTAGTAGAGTTGAGGTGGAAATTGGCATGAAAAGCGACTCAGGCAAACTACAAATACCTCAAACAGGTACCCTGAGTACAGTACCTGAGTAAATGTACTTAGTTACATTCCAACACTGGGTAAGCAGTATTTTATTACGTACAGTATATTCCAAGTATTTTGTCTTTTGATACTACTTTTTAAAATTTGTTTTTCTTTTGCTCTGTTGGGAAAGCTTGAAGCCCAAACATGTCGTAACCAGCAGTAACCATCACACGTGTAATTTTACATTTGACAAATAAACACCTTGAACAAGCCAAACCCCTCCAGTAAAGACTACACAAAAAATGAGCCACATGTACTTTACAACCTTCAATATCAAATTCTGCTGCAATAAGTCCAACAAAAGTGATAACATTGAGTCACATCAGTCACTAATAAAGCACAAATATAAACAGCCTTAGGCTCCTCTTCGACTCACCTTACCTTTGTTCCAACCACGAGCTTAGAGTTTGTTTCAATCGATGTTTTTCTTATTTTTATGTCACACTTGATTTCTTTTCAAAAAAGAAATTAGCAAAATTCATTTACTTAATAGTTACTTTGCCCTTTTCTTCAAACACAGCGTTTTCTTCCTTAATGTTTGAGGGCTGTTAGCAGCCAGAGACGCTCTTGGTGGCAAACAGGAAAACTTTAATGTTTTTTTTTTTTTTTTTCTGGGTTGCAGTTAAGAAGGTAACAAACACTAATGATTTACTGATCTGCTTGTCACCCTGCTCATCAATAATGAATCCTAAAATATATGCCAAGAGAGATTTTTGATCATCAAATATTTTATTTTTTGCCTACTTTGACCGTTTATTCTCATAACACCCAGATTCAAAGTCACAGTACACCCCTCCAGTGAACAATGGTTTCGCCCGCTTTCCCGCCCAGAATCTCAGACACTGAGGCACACACGCACTTTCACTTTCGTGTGCGCACAAACAGATATAGTTTGTAGTGTTGTGCTGTTAGCATGTAAGCTAATGCAGCTTTCCAATAACGATGGCTAGAAGTTTAGCCTCAGTCTGTGGTGGAAAAAGTCCAACTCCATTTGCATTTTTATGTAACCCGGTTAAAAATATAAATAGATAAATAATTTGAAAAGAAAAGCATTCATTTTATTTATTTGTCATAATTGTTTTATTTTCATATTTCATGTAACAAATGTATATTTTTGTGTAAAAGAATGTGGAAAGTAATATTTACAAGTGAAAATATATTTTATTTTGAGTTTACTTGTTGTAAGATGTATCCAATCGGTGATCGAGGTTGGAGGTCGGGTGGATTCGGCAAGGGAGTCGGCCGGAAGAGAAGGACGAGACCTCACGAGGGAGACGACACGAGGGAGCGAGGAGGAGAGAGCAGAGCGGACAAAGTTTCATGGTGGCCAGAAAAAAGGCTTTGCACTTGACAGTGGTTGGAGCTGGCGCACAAGAGATATCAGCCAGAACATCTCTGAGTAAGTGTGCAGTGAATTTAGCGTGTTGTCGAGTTGAAACGGGGCGGACGCGGACAGAAATACTCTACGCGCAGCACAGCTACAGTTAACCTAGCTAAGGTTAGCCTGAAGTCACGTAGCCACAGAGAAGCTAACCCAGCACTCTCGTTCGGCGAAGTCGACGGCTGTCCCCGTGGTAACGGAGGTGCAGGAGCTACTTGCATCGTAGTGTGTTTGAAAAAAAGACAGAACGTGTGGCTGGAGTGATTCGTCGTCGAGGGACCGTGTTCGAGCAGACCGCTGTCGGAGCAGACGGACTTGGACGATTCCAGTGCAGTGAGTTAGTGTTGTCTCGTTCGCGAACGTTTCGTTCAAAAGAACGAATCTTTTAAGTGAACGTACTGAACTGAATCACTTCCTCAAGTGATTCGTTCGTTTCTCAGTTCAGTTGAACTGTCAGCAGCGCCGCCTGCTGACGAACGAACTGTCAGCAGCGCCGCCTGACAGTTCGTTCTCCAACTGAACTGAGAAACGAACGAATCACTTGACGAACGAACTGTCAGCAGGCGGCGCTGCTGACAGTTCAACTGAACTGAGAAAGGAACGAATCACTTGACAGTTCAACTGAACTGAGAAAGTGAACTGTCAGCAGGTGGCGCTGCTGACAGTTCAACTGAACTGAGAAACGAACGAATCACTTGACGAACGAACTGTCAGCAGGCGGTGCTGCTGACAGTTCAACTGAACTGAGAAACGAACGAATCACTTGAGGGAGGGACCGCGCGCGCCGACTGCGTCGCGTCACCGACGCATGAATCCATGGCAAGCCGTTCCTGCCAGAAATACGCCACATTCAGTCACGTTTCAACTTCATTACGGCGTAAAAAACGCCGTTTTTTTTCAGATTTTACGCCGTTTTTTACGCCGTAATGCGCAAAAACAACGCCGTTTTTTTACACCGTAATGAAGTTGAAACGCGACTGAATGTGGCGTATTTCTGGCAGGAACGGCTTGCTATATAAATCACTCAGTGAACTACACTCTCCTGAAGCATTTTCCTCTGAGGGATACACTTTCATGGCGACCGTTGTTCCCCGTTGTTTTAACAGATTTAGTTTCCAGATAAACAAACTTAAAACGTTATGCTGGCAGTAATGAGGAGCGACGGAGGGAGATAGGGGTGTGTTGTGTTCAAGTGTACCTCGGAGAAAACTAACTTTTTTTTTAAACTCTGCTAAATTTGCCACCGCAACAACAGTACAATAGGACACAGCATGTAACAAATAGTGTATAAAACCCGCAGTTTGAGAAAACGCGTGACTGTCTGATCATCTCATTGCGACAATTTGCGAGGGAACGGTGCATATTCAGTATGAATCCTTCACTGAATGTACTGTGGGGTATACGTTCAGTGAACGGATCACTCACTGAGCCCAATTTGCCGAGTAGACCAGTTAAATAGCATACCATAGGATAGGACACTTAAAACATCATGATTTATAATATAGTTATATATAGTTTTATATTTACAAATGTGTTTGTCAAAGCAACACAGTCACAACACTCTCGTCTCCCGGTCCTGGAAGCTATGAACTGAACTGAAACTTGAACCGTTCAGCCGTATATCAGTTCAGGAGTCGCAGGCTCCTCCTGCCAAGCACTGAATGATTCGGTGATTCAGTGAACGAATCTTTTGAACGAATCTTTCTAGTGAACTGATTCTAGTGATTCAGTACATCTAAAAGAACTGGCGTGCCCATCACTACAGTGAGTTCAATGTCACCGGTTGATGTTTTTTTTTTTTTTTTTGGTCTGCGCCATGCGCGAAGCAGCCATGTTGGTGTGAGGCTACTCTGCTTCCAGCATCGACTCAGGCCTGCAACGGTTGAACTGATTAAAGGGTACCCTTATCATTGCATTGTGTTTCATTTTATTTCCATTTACTTAAAGAAAGAGTGCCGGCTTTATGTCAGTGAATAATAAGTGCCATAGTTGATATGTGCTGATTTTTTTCTTTGAAACATTGGGAGTAACTGAAATTACATTTTGTGTGTGTGTGTGTGTGTTTTTCTTTTTTATTTTCATTATTCAAATGTTTTATTATTGAATGCTATTGAGTAAATAAGAAATTCATACCAGTTGCCATCCTTTTGGTTATCTTGCTCTATAACCTGAATTTTGGGTGAGTTTTTGTTAGAGAGTTTATCTGCAAGAGAGTACACTTTGGTAAGAAAATAACACCTATCATTGTAATTAATAGTACAGTTCATAAAACAGGGTGTCATAGCACAGTTACTTACCTGCAGTACTACTGAAGTACGAAGAAAGCGATTTCTTAAAATGAAAGAATCTGGGGAGCACACCTCCTAATATAGGCGTGACGTCTAGAGGGCGCTACATTTACACAAGTATAGTATTAACAAAATGTACTTAGTACAATTTTGAGGGACTTGTACATGAGTCTAACCACTTTCTACTACTTAATACTTCAACTCTACTGCAATTCTGAGGGAAAAATACTTTTTACCCCATTACTTTAAAATCTAAAGTTACTTTACAGATAGTGTTTGAGTGGTGACATGATGTCTAATATTTTAATCTTTGTCAGAGTTTTTGTACAACCATCCTCAACTAACACTATATTGCCATAAGTATTCACTCACCCATCCAAATAATTGAAATCAGGTGTTCCAATCACTTCCATGGCCACAGGTGTATAAAATCAAGCACCAAGGCATGCAGACTGTTTCTACAAACACTTGTGAAAGAATGGCTCGCTCTCAGGAGCTCAGTGAATTCCAGCGTGGTACTGTGATAGGATGTCACCTGTGCAACAAGTCATGAAATTTCCTTGCTCCTAAATATTCTACAGTTAACTGTCAGTGGTATTATAACAAAGTGGAGGCGTTTGGGAATGACAGCAACTCAGCCACGAAGTGGTCGGCCACGTAAAATGACGGAGCGGGGTCAGCAGATGCTGAAGCCCATCGTGCACAGAGATCCCAACCTTCTGCAGAGACTATCACTACAGACCTCCAAACTTCATGTGGCCCTCAGATTAGCTCAAGAACAGTGCGTAGAAAGTCTCGTGGAATGGGTTTTCATGGCCGAGCACCTGCATCCACATCCACTGCTCATCCACACTTCAAGGGATCACAGCCCACGGCCACAGGGAGCGCCGCCGCAACAGAGACCCCCGACCCAGATAGACCAGGATGGACCCCACACATAGTGCAGAGCCCCCTGGTCCCCCGACTCGGGCAGACCGGGGTGGACTCTACACACAGGGCAGAGCCCCCCAGTCCTCCGGGCCCGAGGGGTCCCCAGGACGATGCCCCGGTGGGCAGACCAGACACACCTCCCAGTGTGGAGGCCCCCCATGAGGAAGCACTGCAGCTAAAACATAAAAGACAATGGGATAAAAAGACCTGAAACCTAAAAGACAATAGAATAAAAAAAGACCTAAAACATAAAAGACAATAGAATAAAAGACCTAAAATAGAGTAAAAAAGGACCTAAAAGCTAAAAGACAATAGGCTAGGGTAAAACAGGTCTGAATTAAAAGAGTAAAAGAAATCAATTAAAAGCCAAACTAAAAAGGTGAGTCTTGAGCCTCCTTTTAAAAACATCAACGGTCTCTGCGGTCCTGATGCCCTCCGGCAGGCTGTTCCAAAGCTTTGGACCATAATGGCTGAATGCCGCCTCCCCGTGGGTTTTGGTCCGAACCCTTGGAACAATTAAAAGGTCGGTGCCAGAGGACCTCAGGATCCGCGAGGGCTGATATGATAAAAGCAGGTCAGATAAATAAGATGGCCCAAGACCATTAAGACACTTAAAAACTAATAAAAGCACCTTAAAACTTGTCTGACTGCATTGTGCAAAGTGTAAAGTTTGGTGGAGGGGGGGTTATTGTGTGGGGCTGTTGTTCAGGACCTGGACTTGGCCCCTTAGTTCCAGTGAAAGGAGCTCTGAATGCTTCAGGGTACCAAGAGATTTTGGACTATTCCAAGCTCCCAACTTTGTGAGAACAGTTTGGGGATGGCCCCTTCCTGTTCCAACACGACTGTGCACCAGTGCACAAAGCAAGGTCCATAAAGACATGGATGAGAGGGTTTGGTGTGGATGAACTTCACTGGCCTGCACAGAGTCCTGACCTCAACCGGATAGAACACCTTTGGGATGAATTACAGTGGAGACTGAGAGCCAGGCCTTCTCGTCCAACATCAATGTCTGACCTCATAAATGCGCTTCTGGAAGAAGGGTCAAAAATTCCCATAAACACACTCCTAAACCTTATGGAAAGCCTTCCCAGAAGAGTTGAAGCTGTTATAGCTGCAAAGGGTGGACCAACGTCATATTAAACCCTATGGATGAAGAATGGGATGTCATTTAAGTTCATATGTGAGTCAAGGCAGGTGAGCCAATACTTTTGGCAATATAGTGTACCTTCTACTCTGGACATCATCGCCTTAACTGGCTGAAGTTTAAACCCATCAGAACGGCTTCCAGATTCAACATTTACTGTTGAACTTAAATCAAAATTAAAGAAAATAGTTTGAGTTCCCGGTGAATAAGTGGGGGGCACTTCTTCACTTAAATGTACTCTGCAGAAGACTTCACACTAATCTTCATGCAAATTAAGAACAATTTCAACAAAAAAAAAAGACTGATCTTTTAGTTTTTAAACACACACACACACACACACTTTATTGCAAAGGGTTATCCACCATAATTTTGTCACATTAAACACCTTTGTATTTGATCCACAGTACTATTAATTACAAACAGCCTGAACACACCTGTATTTTAACATTTGTATTTCTTCTGAAAGTTGGTTTCATATCTGCAGCTCTGTGGAATCGACACCTTGATGTGTTTATTTCAGTTTGCTTCAACAGGTACAAACATCAGAAACAGTGATGGAGATTATATAAAATGATAAAACTGACTCTGACTGACTGTTCATTCATTATTATAATAATAATAAAGCATTATTAAGATGTTCAACCAGCTGACAGAAAATTGATGAAAATGAAGATGAATTAATTTCTCATTTTCCCCTTAATTTAAAACTAATTCAGTGATGAAATAAATGCGATGTCCAGGAGTTTTGAAGCAAACTGAATTAACATTTGGTCATTTTCATGAAAGAACAGTTTAAAGGAATTATGCAACATTTCATACAACAGCAACAACAACAACAAACACCACAGCAGACAACAAACACAACAAAGATTTAAACTTAAAATAAATAATTCAGGTGCTGCCTGACCATCTGCCTTGACTATGTTAACATCTTAGCCAATCAGATCGCCCCAAACTGAGATTTAAATGACTCGTTGGTGAGTCAGCTGCTGATTGGTCTGCTCTAAAGGAAGTTGTGTGACACTGTAACGTAAACTTTATGGACAGAAAATGACCTCCAGCTGCTAATGTCAGGTCCTCGGGTTGTCAGGGGTCAGAGGTCAGAGGTCAGGTCACCGCTGCAGCTGTTTATGTGACCATGTACTCCTGCCGTTTGTTGAGTCGGACCTGGCAGAGCGACACAGCACCCACCGCCACATAGATGCCGGCGGCGATGAAGCAGTTGATCCCGACCTGGTTGTACAGAGCGTAGATGTTCTGAGGTGGATTTTTACTGCAGGAGAGAAGAGGAGGCAAGTTACCGCATCTACATCCGTCACACCTTTAATTAAAGTCACATACTCTGAGAGTGAAATTTAATACCAAAAGAATCAGAAAAAGCTTTATTGCCAAGTACGCTTTTACACATACGAGGAATTTGTTCTGGTGAAATTGGTGCATGACACATCTACTAAAATAAGAACATAAAATATAACAATTTAAATATATAAAAATCTGATAATATACAGTCAAACATCACAATCAGTTTTGATGAAGAAATGCAATAATTTCCCACGTTTCCTCTGACGGACTGATGTATGTGATAGGCTCGTAATAGCCCAGCTTTATATAATGGTCAGGCTCTATTTTAACACACCCGTAATCCAAGATACCTCCTGTTGATTAATGTGTTTGTTTAATTTGCTGCTCTGACACTCACTCGTTGCGAATGTCCTCCTCAGTGAACGGCACGTCTTCGATCAGCACGGCCGACTTCGCGCTGAAGAAGATTCCCAACATGGCCTGGAAGAAAACAACAGTTTCTCTCAACATGAAGCCGCAGACACGGAAGCAGTAAAGCAGAAGTTAGAAGCAGCTGATGATGATTTGAATGTGTAACACTACTAGTCAATCATCAGCTTCCTCTCAGAAACAAATATTCACATTTTCTCAAAACTCTCCTGAAGCGCTGCAAATTACATCTGAAGTAATCTGACAATCAACAAAAAGACTTAATGACTAACAATTTAAGCAATTTGGCCTTCTGTTTGTATTTGTTTCACTTATTTCTGCAGCAGCTTAAGTGGCTGCTGCAGAATTGTAATGTCCCTTAGGGATTAACAGAGTTCTATTATGAGATGAGTATGTTTCCTACCTCCACTATCTGATCTTATTGTATCTGACTAAAGAATTTCATTAGTGGAAAAACTGACTTCCTGCTCTGAAACGTCACGAGTGCAAAAATAAGAGTCACGTGATTCGTTTCCAACTGATTTTCTTTTTTTTTTTTTTTTTTTGAACACTTTAGTTAATTACAAAGGCACAGATGTTCAGTACAGCCTAAATGATCGAACTAGCTGTGGACGTAATTGATTACTGGTGCAATATCAGCTAACGTACAGTACATTTAGCTTGGCCTACTTGGGCTCCGTCTATTTGCCCGACACAAATATACGTTTCACGATTACTTTGCGACAGACGATTTGATTTTCATCATTTTAAGTGTCTCGCGAACTTCAGACACACGAAATTATAAAGTTTAGCGTGGAAGATATCCGATATGTATTCTGAATGAAAAAAAAACTTTCGTCCCTGCGAGCGGTTTGCTAGCTAATCAGTAACGTTGCAATTCAAGGAAATAGTCGGCTCCCCTGCCAGAGCTCCATTTGTCTTACCAGCATGATGACTCCCCAGATACTGATCACTATTCCGCACGCGGCCATCTTCGGCCCGCAGAAGAGAAGCGACGGCATGTCAATGTCCGGACTTGTCAAACAATCAGAAGCTGGATATATTTTTGATTCACTAAACTGAGAAACGCTCCATCGAAGGACGTCAGTGCTTCATAGTCAGCTGATCCTCATCACTCGGTTGTACTCGGTGAATGTCGAGATCTATCGTGATCCACAGCACAGACACCAATGAAAATGTCCAATGCGACACGCCCCGCCTTTTCCCCTAAGACTGACCAATGGCGTGCAACTTCCAAAGTCGCGCAACATTTCCTTTATCCTTTCTACCTTTGTTGTACGATATCTGTATTTGTTTCTTCCTAATATGTAATATATTAAGTACACTGAAGGATTCACGGCGTCTAATCGGATGAAGATTTTCCAATGCTTTGATTTTTTTCCAAGCATTTTCGAGGTCTCAATGGAAGCCTGCTAACCACAACGAGCTAGCTAACGTTACAGAAGCTAACTTTAGCTAGCGGCTAGCCGTATATATTCGTGTGATTGTTCTGACTGAAGAACAAGTTTAAAGAAAAGAGCTTCAGCACCTTTATTAAAATGACGTCTGCCTCTGCGAAGGTAAGTTCTGATCTGCTTATTGTAGGCTCACTTGTGAGAGTACGGACAGTGTGCATCAAAGGGAATCTTGACTGTTAAGAGAGCAGATCACACACCTGTACACAAAACTCCACTCAGAAATCTGTCAATTTAACAACTTTGCTTATAGCACAAATATAAACGTCACGAAAAGTGCTTTACCTTTTTTGATTATGTATGGATAAAGTCCAGAGGTAGATTCAGCATACAGTTAGTGCACCAAACATGTATTTCTAAAATAGAAATCCAAACTTTACTGAATACTTGTACTAACGAGCTGTGGGGTGAACCCTTATAATGATGATATTCGGTTATGTGAAAACTAAAGCAGCAAAAGTTTTTATTTCAACCTGTAATGTTGCCCTTAATTAACCAAACCATCACGCAATGCTCTTCACTGCAGGTGGGTGAGATTTTCTCAGCAGCAGGAGCTGCCTTCACCAAGCTGGGAGAGCTGACCATGCAGCTGCACCCTGTGTCAGACTCCAGCCCTGCAGGGTGAGACACACACAACCATTTCTTAACTGAATTTACAGAAGAACGACTGCATCTCGATGTATACTGTTACCTTGATGTGAAGTTACACAAACCGTCATGGACATGTCGTCCACCCTAGCTGAGTGAATGCGAGTGTAGGAGTTCAGACTGTGATCACAGTGTGGTGTGTTCATGTTTGTGATAAAGCTCAAGAAATGTTATCGTACAGTAATTTGTTTTGTAATCAATGTTGCCTTCAGTGATGACATTATTAATCAAGGGACACATTGATCAATGCAAGTTAATTGTTCAGTAATTTATCACGTGAGCAATGATTGTGTGCTGAGCTGTAAATGCTGGCAGAGACAGAAACAGATGCAGACGTCCTCTCCGTGTTTTGAGTATAAAGTGTCTTCGTCCTTAGAGCCAAATGGACAGAGACAGAGATCGAGATGCTGCGTTTGGCGGTGCGTCGATTTGGAGACGACCTGAACAACATCAGCACTGTCATCAAAGAGCGCACTGTGTGAGTCTGCCTGTCATAAAGGAGCTGTTCGTCTATTATTCGTTGTGTCTTTAGGCTCTTTTTAATGGCTTTTCTAAACGCTTAAGGATTCACCTTCAGTTGAGGTGAAAACCATGTAAGTATACAGTTTGGCCACTATGTCAAATTGGCTTCAAAGCTCGGTGCACTTCCTGGTGGCTTTGTTTCTAGTCTTTATGCTAAGCTAAGCTAACCAGCTGCTGGTTTCATGTTTACTGTACACATGAGGTATCAATCTGAACATCTAACTCTCAGCAAGAAAGGGAATAAATAATCCTGCACCAAACCCTCTGAATATGTTGTGGGGTTGTCAGGTTTGATCTTTGCTTGAACTACATCTGCTGACTAACTGTTGTTAGGAAACAGATAGAACCTGTAAACCAGGTGTTAACCCTTTGTCGTGTTCTTCTTCTTCTGCAGAGCTCAGATAAAGAGCACGGTCAAGAGGAAGTTGTATGAGGATAGCAGAGTCCCTATTTCCTCTGAATCCCCAAAGAAGACCGTCAAGAAAACCACTGTCACCATGACGCCGACGCCGGCTCCTGCAGCTCCCGCCATGATCGCCGTGCCGACCTCGCAAGTCGTCATGGCGACGGGCATGCAGAACAGCCCCACTTTGGCCCCACCCATTAAGAAACAGAAGACTGCAGGTGAGAAACGGAGAAATGGTAGGAAGTGACTTCTGACCAATGAGATTTAGACATGACGGTGACACTCCTCCTTCTCCTCCTCATTATTCTCCTCCTCCTCATCATCCTCCTCCTCTTCCCCCTCATCATCCTCCTCCTCCTCATCCTCCTTCTCCTCCTCATCATTCTCCTCCTCCTCCTCCTCATCATCCTCCTCCCCTTCCTCCTCATCATCCTCCTCCCCTTCCTCCTCATCATTCTCCTCCTCTTCCTCCTCATCATCCTCCTCCCCTTCCTCCTCATCATCCTCCTCCTCCTCCTCATCATCATCCTCCTCATCCTCCTCCTTCTCCTCCTCATCATTCTCCTCCTCCTCCTCATCATTCTCCTCCTCCTCCTCATCATCCTCCTCCTCCTCATCCTCCTTCTCCTCCTCATCATTCTCCTCCTCCTCCTCCTCATCATCCTCCTCCCCTTCCTCCTCATCATTCTCCTCCTCTTCCTCCTCATCATCCTCCTCCCCTTCCTCCTCATCATCCTCCTCCTTCTCCTCCTCATCATTCTCCTCCTCCTCCTCATCATTCTCCTCCTCCTCCTCCTCCCTGCAGACGTGACGCTCAGCGCTCTGAACGACTCAGACGTGAACAGCGACCTGGTGGACATCGAAGGACTTGGCGATGGTTCCTCCAGCAAGAAACTGAACTTTGACCAAGGTCAGTGTCTCAGGGAGGTTCACTGAAAGACAAAACACTTCCACAAGCATCACGTCATGTTCACGTCTCAACGGGCTGAGTTTATCTTTGAAGTGTTTACTTTTTGTAGTTGTCTTCTCATGTTTGTGTTTTATTCTTCATTATTTCCTCTTGTTTTTTCACCTTGTTTGTCTATTGATCCCTCGCTCGTGCATCACTCTTTTACCTGCTGCCATTCAGTAGATACAGTGGCGCTGTAAATTTTCATTATCGATTAAATCAAAGAGAAGCTGCAGATCATCACATTTGAGACTTGATCTGTGTCCTCAGAGAGCCTGAACCTGGACTCCAGCCTCATCATGAACTCCAGTGACCTCCCCCTCCTGTCCCGCTGACCTTTGACCTCTCAGCTGCCTCTCAGGACTACAGAAACATCCAGAAGCGTCATTATTTTCATAAAGGTTCCTCTTCTTCTGTTACTCTCCTGTTACCTGACGTTCATCCGTCAATACTTGGACCTGATTCTGTGCATCGATGTGTTCATTTTAAAGTTCAAAATGTAAGAAACACAAAAAGGTTGAAAATGTTTCTTTGGATCAAATCCTTTACGTTGACAAAAGTGACAGAAATAATTGAAGCCACCAAATTTAAAATAACTGATTTAATTTAGAAAAAAAAAAGAAGACATTTTGACCGATGAACTTCAGGTCACATTTTTTTTTTTTTGGTTGCTTTTGTAGCAGACTTCTGTTTTCACCAGCGAGTTTTAGTTTTCAGGTCAGTTTCTGCTTCGGTCTGAAAAGAAACGTGTCAGTTTTTTACGTCCTGTGTTATCATGAAGAATAATGTAGAGTTAAAGGTCAGTGTTGACTTCATCTGCTTTAAAGTGTAAAACTGTAGAGGCGCTTTAATATGAAGAAACAATGTGATCAGGAGGGAAATCAATCGATAAATCATTCACTCAGATTAGTCATTTGTGCTTTCAGTGCTTCAAACGAACATGTTAACTTGATTTAATTATTGTGCATCGACCTGTAGCCTCGGTCCAGTCCTGTGTTACGAACTTAATGTTTGAGTCACGGCTCCTGGTTTCTTGGAAATAAATATGCCGATGTTTGAAATAAAAGTCCTGCGTTCTGAAGATATTTATCCAGAATCCTCAAAGACTCTTTGAACCCTCTGGATGGAAAAGCATTCGATCAGATGCACAACAAAAATGTTTAAACCCGATTCTTAAATTGTGACTGTAATTCCTGATCTTGGCAGCTGTTATTAGCAAATTGATTTTATTACACTCCATGTAACACAAACCAAATATAACAGCGTCTTTTTATACTTAAAAAGTTAAATATTGGAAAGAAAGTCAGCATATCCTCCTGAGAACCAAGGGAAAAAAAAGTATCTTTCAATTTACTTTTTTTTCTGATTTCCTGCCTCTGTGGAGCTAAAACAACAACTCACAATTTAGAATTTTGTAAAAATATTTTTATTTTAGATTTTACAGCATGTCCACTGTAGTGGACTAACAGAACGATTTTACCATAACACAACAAAATCATAACAGGCTGACAAGAAAACAACAGTGTCAGTCCATTTTTAAATGAAACTGAACATCTGGCCTGTCTCTTCTGTTGAACTACTGAACAAAATCGCTATTATTAAACATTCATAACATTAGTTATTTTTCCTAACAGAACGTTTAACACTGACTCCAATTTTATGATTCCTGCCCTGTTCATAAACAAGAAAATGTGTGATTACCATAGTTAAAAAACCATATCTTAACAATGTTCACTTATCTTTTCTCTTTTCCTGGCATTTGAGTTTTGCTGCAGTCTCCATTTTGTCTCAGCATGAAAACAAAGTTCCCCTCATCCCACCCAAACACATGAGGTATCATTGGAAAGGCCAGGATGTCCTCTACTGAGCACACCAGGACTTAGTAGGGTAGCTCAAATGAGTCAGAAGGTTTAGACCAAAACCAAATGTCCACTACAGAGGACATGAATAGACTGGGTCTCAGGAGGATATACTAGTATGATTGATAATACTTGTTTTTTTTTTGATTCACGTTGTACAAATCAAGCAAGGAGTCATTTCAGGCCGCCATCTTTGTTTCAATCAGGAAAAAGAGAAACCATTAAAGGATTCTGGAAATCAAAGATGAGCAGGTATGAACGTTTTTGAAGATGGGAAGTGTAGCCCGGCGACACAAAAGGGGCACAAAGTTTCCAGGAAGCCCTTTTTAAAGTCAATCAGTTACTGTGTAAAAAAAAACAAACAAAAAAAACCCACTGAGTCCACAGCGAGACAGACGGAGAGAAGGCGACAACTTGGCACTAAATTAATTGCAGGATTATTAAATCGGAGAATAAAGTAAGTTTACTGGACAGACAAATTACTAACTTGAGGGAACAGTTTCCCTGAGACCAACCTGGACTTATTTTATGTATTTATTCTTGTCAACAAATCCCATGTAAAGACCCAAACAAACGTTCTTCTGTCTCTCAATGCTTTCTGACTTCAGCTGTTAGCCCATTGGTTCCTATTGAAAACACCTCACAAAAATATAGTTTTGTTTTAAAAAAGGTTCAGTAATTCCCTAAAACAGCTGATCATTGTAGTTTCAAATGAACAGGAGGAAATAGTGCCTTTGTTGGGGACTATTTCTAGTGGTGGATTAATCAATGTGGTGCTTTAGTCCTTTTCGGGGCAGCAGGACGATGTGCGTGTGGGACTGAGTCAGATAGTGTGTGTTCATGGTAATGAAGGAGCATGTCAGCCAGTGAAACAGTGTGACTCACTGATAGATACATAGACATGAGATTTGGTCACAAGAAGAAATATCTGGACCAGCAGACTTTGTCAGCTTTCCTGATAGTTGCCAATCATGATGGTAGCTGCTGCGAGTTAGAAAATGAGCTTTTTGACTTGGTTACTTGAAAAGTCGGTGGCTGAGTGATGTAAAACACAATTTTGATTAAGAAAAAAACTAAACTCAGAACATTTCGCTCGTCTCTTTTGTTTTTGTTGGATGATGTTTGATTCACGGTCAGTGTTGCTGTATAGTTGGTTTGTGGTGATTATGAGGTCTTTCCTGGACCATTGATTTCTGTTCAAACCAGCTGCTGCCCCCCTGTGGTGAAAGGACACAACTGCAAAATAAGATTAATTCAGAGTATTAAAAAGCAGCAGCAGCACATTGGTTTACTGGAATAAGTACAGCTGAAGTTATTAAGTAGAGGATCAGCAGAAAATTAATTTGCAACTATTTTAATAATAAGTATTTTGTTAACTAAATATACCAAACTTTACCTACCTTCTCAAAAGTGTCTAGTAACAACTTTTGTATTTTGTGATGGATCCATCCAGTTTTTTGCTATACCTGCTCATCCTTTAGAGGGCTGGAGCTGATCCCAGGACAGGTTTCCAGCTAACCCAAGCTTTTGTGGTAGCTCATGGAGTGTCTTTGGGTTTTGGACTGTTGGTCAAAAAAAAAAAAGTAATTAGGGCTGCAACTAGTGATTACCTTCAATGTCAATTATTTTCTTAATCGTTTCCAGTTAAAAACACTTTCCCAAAGCGCAAGTTTACATATTCATGGACCTTTGTCCAACCATGTTGTTTCAGACTGCAAAATGCTCGATCAAAATGAAGACGACACAGTAAGAAATCTGACATTAGTTCATAATTTGATGCCACAGAAAATGAACAAAACTTCAAGTAAGAGGAGGAAAAAACGTGATACGATACAGACTTTACTTTTATTGATAGTTTTCATATACAATATGTTTATAGTTTGTAGATGACTTGTTTCCACTAAAAACTAAAAAGTCATTCTGCCTTATTTTTAGTCATAAGATCAGGAGGGAATGAACACTTGAATATAGACTTTTATTTTACAGTTGCATAAAAATACATCATCTCATTTGTCTTATGTAGAGAAGTTGTCCAAAATAAAAGAAAGAAAAAACTATGTACAGTTTGAAAATACTTTTGTGAATGTTATTATAGATGTGCTTTAAGTTCCCTTTAATCATCTCCACTAAAACTCTAGCAGCCCTTTTTAAAGTTGTATCTCATTCTGGCAGATCGTGTCATTTTTCAGCACTTTGACCTGATATGTTAAAACCAACCCGACACCAGCAGCCTTGTTTTCGGGTCAAAAATCGTCAAAGTCAAATGACATAATGCAGGTTTGATAACAGTTTTAAACAGCTTTTCTGCTTCCTACATTTAAAGTGCACAAACTTTTCAAACTTTTGATGCCTGAACAATGGAAATGAAGCCAACACAGAAGACTTAAATACACAAAAAGTTTCACGTTTTGGGAAAAGTGTTCATCACTGGAGGCGAGTTAAATAAGAACACCAATCTTAGAGCTGGTTAGCTCAGCTTATACTGGAAATGCTTTTTGGACTTGAATTACACTTCAAAATGCTCTAAAAAGTCAACTAAAATCTTAGGAGTTGTGTTTAAAACTACAGACAGCCCGAGGGCACGAATTGAATTGAAAGTCAAATAAAATTTTGTGGAAAAGCTAATTTTTACATGGAGATTATGAACAACTCCTAAATGTTAAAGTCCATTCTTGACCTTGAAATAAATAGTTAAACAAAAGAATAATTCCCCCAGAGCTAAAAGTTAAAAGCTCTGGGAACACCTACAAATGGGACCTTGAGTTAAGACTGTTATGCCAAAATCTACGGTCTTGTCCTCTCTGGGCTTCGGTAAATAAACCTGTTCAGTCAGGTCAGATATAGACTGCGTGACACGGGAAACAACAGGTAATAGCTTCAGTGTTACTATTCATGCTGAGAAATCACCGCGTTTTGCCAGAGTGAAATATCGCTTCAATACTGAAAAACATGGACTGGTTTCTCGCTACATGCTCAAACTTCTGTCTCAGTGACGATAAACAGATAAAACAGAAAGAAAGAACGGATGCTCTCCCACACTCACCTCAGCATCAGTTCAGTAACCTGTTCAAGGACTAATTAAGGTGTAACTGAAAAAAAGCTAAAGTTTAGAATAAAACAAACTTAATGTCCACAACAGAAAGCTTCATATCACCCTACATTTGTGAAGAACATGAATCTAAACATAAAGCAGGATGCTGAAAAATTCGAGTCACCAGGGCCCAGATCAATTAAGAGACGATGAACAACTGTAAAATTCCAGCGTGATTGGAGGTTTTTCGTAAATCTTTAAACTAGTTTGGGTAGATAAGCCATGTTGTTACAGGAGCCTGATGATTGATACACACACACACACACACACACACACACACACACACACATATATATATATATATATATATATATATATATATATATAGATAAATAGAGAGAGAGAGAGAGCATCTCCGATTTGGTCTCATTTAGACCTGCAGCTAATCATTATTTTGACTCATCCTTAAATTGGTTAGTCTATAAAATGACCATCCGAGTTTTCCAAAGGGTTTGGCTTTGCCTTGATAGAGTTTTGATTTAAATTCACTTGGCTAAAAGTGATAGTTTGATATAAAACAGTGAGGGGATACAGAAGATGAGGAAAATCTCCAATCGCACTGGAAATGTATAGTTAATAAAAAATAAAAAAGAAAGGACTTACATTGATTTGAGCCCTGAGACACATCTGCAAATCAGGGACTGACCGTTGTTCTCAAACCCTAATAGTATGAAAAATGTCCCATTCCCGAAAAGCCTGTTTATCCAACAGGCCAAAAATAAAAGCCCAGTGCTCTGAAAATACTCTCCCTGGACGTCTTTCCTGTGAATATCTCAGTGTTGGGTTAGGGTGAGGGTCTGTCGCTTGATGTCTAAAATCTGAAGGGTTGTCTATTAAGGGCAAAAACCTCGCCCACGCAGCACGATGGATCAGAGCAATGGGCCTTCAAGGCCATCGCCATTCAATTTTGGGACAACGGGCCACTGGAGAAATGGACTTTCTGTCCAACAGGACACTTTTCAGACTATTTGGGTTTCAGAATAATGGGCTGTTGAAAGCAACGTGGGATCTGCAAATCAGACACTTTAAACAACATTTAATGGACCAGAAGACGAAGAGAAGAAAATCCAGCAATGACATAAAGTGAGGAGGATGAGATAAAAACACGGTAGTGAATACTGTTCTTCTTATATACAGCTGTTAAGATTTTTCTTAGAAAACTCACTTTTTGATGAAGATTTTTTGGCTTAAAAACATTCTTTGAATCGAGCACCGGAGTGCAGACCAACAATGTTTACCTCCAGAGTCCGCATCACATTTTGATCCAGCTACATAAAAACGTACTTAACGAGCTGTGTGGGATGCCGAGTGCAAAGTTAAAGTTAACAAACAGAAGACTCTTTCAAAGCTACAGTTTGTGTCTGTACAGCTATATGAATTTGGCAACGTGTTGTTACCTCTGAGAAAAGTCTATCCTGCTTCTCGCCACTTCAAACTCTCTAAATTACTGATAATTAAGAAGAACACTGTTCTGAAATGTTCTAAAGCTTGCTTCAATGTGGGGCTGAACCGCTCTCTATCATAACCTTTAATGGAATTTTTATGGCACGTTAATGTACGAAATACACGGATTTACAATTTTGGAGTTGCATGTTTATTTCTTCCTGAAATCTGCAGCCATTGACTCATAATCTTCTTATTCTTTCTGTTAATTTGTCAGGTAGTGCTTGATTTATACTGTATTTTACAGAATTCTCACATGGCTGCTTGTATCAAAACGTTTTAATTCCTGAAAAAAAACTTTGGCTTCTTTAGACACTGCAGTAAGGTTAACAGTGTTCTTGGATGTTTTAAAGCTAGATTTTCACCATGCGTTTATGGAACTGAGCAGGGGGTCCAAACTGACCCCAAATTATCTGGAATTATTCTCAACTTAAGGTGCATTTCTCTGAAACAGGATAGACTCACAGAGGTGGTAACTTGTCAAGAAAAAAAGGCAGGAAAAACAGAAAAAGCAACCAAACTTGGCAGTACTGTTTACTTGCTGACATGTTACTGATCATGTAACAGAAGAGAAGGTTAAAATGGTCTAACTAGAACTGTGCAAAGTCATGACAACGGAAAATATATCAGTTGTTTTGTTTTTTTTTTGGAGGGGGGCATAAAGACAATATATAAAAAGAGCTTATAGAGACTCTTTGTACAAACATATCTCACAGGTGACAGGCCAGGTGATTACAAAAGACCAGGTCCTTCTTAAAAAGAGATTCCTGTCAGCGCCGGAAGTAAAACCTCAAATCTGATGTTGAAATCGACACGTGAGGATAAACAACCTGACCGTCGCTCCTCCAAAATATGACGACATGTTTAGGCACAATGATGAATGATTATACAAAACTGTACAATACTGTGCAAGTGCAAAAGTTGGAAGCAGAACCGCAGTTCATTTCTGAAAGCCTCACCCACGAACCACCGGCGCCTCCGACCCCTCGGTGAGACGGCTACGTGCATCCCGGACTCAGGGAAGTTAGTTTTGTGCACTCGTATTGAATCGTTACAATTACTTCAGACAAAGACAAAATTAAAAAATCCACATTGGTAAATCGTTGCTTATTAAAGTAGAAGTAATATTTTTGAAGGATGAGTGTTGTCTGTGCAAACCTGGAGACTAACGTGGGGATGTGTGCAGAGCCAGATGATTGAAATTCAATAAATGCTCATTTTAAATTATTGCCCAGCCTTAGGATTATCTTTGACTATAACTTCTTACATTAAGGGGATTTCTTTGAAGTTGAAAAAAACAAAAGCCAGAGCTGTTAACACGAAAACCGAGATTGGTCCTGGTCATATAAACATGAACTGTTGTAACTCAGGTAATAAATACAGGTTGACAAACCTTTTTCAAAACAACTGTAATAGATATGTGAGAAGAAAACCCAGTGGAAGTAAGAATGATTGGCGACTGCAGGAGTCGTCATTGTTTATAGGGATTTCTATGATGATCGAACTGTCTTTAACCAATCTGATGACCCTCATGAACAACGAGGCTGATTTCAAGTAGAAGAGACTGAAGTCAGTCAGTCAGTCAGGGAGAAAACTAACCAGGAAATGGAAAAGTAAAAGCATAAATGCACCTTGAGGAGGGAAGAGTGCGGTCGCTTCCTGCAGATTCAATATGTACAATCAAACACTGCAGGCTGAGGAAAACTGAGCACATATCAGTTGCTCTGACTCTCAATATTCACATATAGATACACTATTAACAAACAGACATGATGCTGCAGACCACAAGTTCTTTACAGCTCTGCGGACTGGGAGCCAGTTTGTAAAACCAGTCTCCCCGCGTCTCCCACAGTGAAACCATTGGCCATAGCTGAACAAACTGTTGACAAATAACTGACCTCTGCCAATTTTTTTTCTGATAACACGAGGAGGCTTCAGTCAGCGTGACTCAGCCGAGACAGACAACTACAGCTTTTCGCTAAAACACAAAAATCTTAGGTTTCAGTGACTGAAACTTTGTTCAGAGGCTGAATTTCATGTTTTCATCTTACTCAACAGCCATCAGTTTTGGCCTCAAAAAAGCTATTTCCCCTTCATATGGATTGTTTTTAAAGTATTTCATTGGATATTCAGGTTTTTTTATGTTTTGTAGACTAAAGATGCAAAATTCGCCATCTTCAGCAGACGTTCTAGTACAAAACACTAGAAATTGTATGATGTACAATAAGTGCATCATATTGGTTCACTGATTTGATTAAGTTCTGAGACAGATCCATCAGTCACGAACACTTAAACCTTCCAGATGATTTCTACGTCTTCCTGATAGAAAGATCAATAAGTTTCCATACTTGAAGGTGGAACCAAATGTTCCTGAAGAGCCTGGACTCCTTTAGAGAGACAATTTCGATCAACAGTCTGTAAACATTTTGTCGTCTCCTGCGACTACGTCTTGATTACAACTCAAGACCTTATTAGAACTTCTTCCGAACCTCCAACTAGCTATACAGCGAAGATCTGGAACTTCATAAACAGCGACGACTGATTGGTCACACTGGACTTGAGCTGCATCCACCAATGGGCAGCCCCGTTATTTTATTCATCCAAGAAGCAGCAGAATGAGCCGTTCCCTTTTTAGGCTCTGACTTCCACGTTCTCAGAGGGACACAGCCAAGGAACCAGACTTCTGGCTGCCGCGGGTCGTTCTGAGACATTTGTGTGCTTCTCTCTTTTATCCTTTCACGCTGTATCAGTAGAACTTCTGTAAAAATTGCATTTTATTCCTCTCCATAACGAATCCAAGTCACCACTTTGCCTCTTTGATGTCCAGGTCCGCAGGACATGTTGGGATTTGGGAGGTGTGCCTGTGGCTCATCAGCTGCCCACAGTTACCCATAACACCTTTTTCTGTCAGGCTGGACAGACATTTCTGCGCACAGATGTTTAATTCCAGCCTTGACAAAACAACCTGTGTGCCTTCAGTTTCCCAAAAGCGATGATACTGATGATGAGTCCTCTGTAAACCATTTAATTTGAGGGGGAGGATTTGGATGACTGAAGGTTCACAGGATGAACTCCCACCTCATAGCGCCCTCTGAAGGAGTCCTGCCCGAGCACAGTCCGACATGGTGGAGCCTCTGAGGGATTAGCTGAGCAGTTAATAAGCTGAGTTGGTGAAATATCCAACCAACCAATAGGAACACAGTTGGAGAGAAGATTAGAAACTTCAAGAAAAATTTCTGTCTGAATCTTCTGGGCTGAAAATAAAAATCCAGGCATCCAAAACACTTTCCATGAAAATAAAGCCACTCAGAGCAGAAAACCAGGTGGAGGAATTTTACGTCTCAGCCCTCAGATCTTCATTTCCTTCCTGTGATTCTTCTGTCCATCCAATGTGGTCGCAGGAGGAGGCGGGATTTACAGTGATACTGGCAGATGGTTGGAACAGAAATAAGGTATGATGATTGATGTTCCTCCAGCTTTTTTTTTTTTTGTCTCTGGAGCTGCTGATCTGCGTCCACAGTGATGGGGTCATGACTGAGAGAAGAGGGGGCTGAGGTGGGTTTTAGTGTCCGGGGTGCTGGTGGGAGGTGAAGGGGGTGAAGGAGGGGGGAGGAGAGAGAGACAGAGGACTGGACTGAGGACTGACGCCTCCAGCAGGAGGAGAGTCTGCCGCCGACTGAGAGACACTGAGGGGGAGAAACAGGGAGGAGAAGCTTCATTCATGATTATTCATTTCTAATGTGACACTAATATGACTGATGTTTGTTCAAGGTGATCCTCACCTGACCGTGTAGCTACTGTGGTTGGCAGGATCTGTCACCCCGGCAACAAAAAGCTTCTTTGGGGGTCCGTCAGACTCCACCCCTCCTGAGAGACACAGAGGTTCACAAATGTACAGAAACACTGGAAAACACTGTAGGTGGTGCACAGGAAGGCTGCAGTAGAAGAAGAATGAGGGCAAGCTGAATGTGAAGGGTTTTTTTTTTTTTTTTTCAAAAACTTTGCCGCACAAATGTTGTTTTCTACTTTGTGCTTTTCCAGTCTGAACAGATGAGCTGGATGTCTAATAACCGGTACGTTTTGGAAGGAGGGGCCAGGTCAGTCCAGGCATACCACAAACCAGCCATGCTGCTGCAGACTGCCATGTTTCAAATTTCAAGAGGCAAGAAGCAACAGGCATCAAGGGTCACAGAAAGTCTGAGTCTGCAATGATTGTATATGTTTTACAATCACATGGTGCTGTTTACTACAACATAAGACCAGTGTTCAACATCGGTTCTCAGTGGTGGAAAGAAGAAGATATCTTTGTTAAGTTTTTGAATTAATAATGGAACAAAAGGCTACTTGTATGTAGAAGGTGTTGCTCACTGTGATCAATCCACAGACAGTTATAACCCTATTGCAGTTAGTCCCCTGCTATTCAGAACATTTGTTAATTCATTGTTTTGCTTTTACTGCCCACAACTTTTTATTTATTTATTTATATATACTTATTATGGTCTCATTGCTATCAAAGTGTTTTCGAGTAAGAAAACATTTCCCTTCTTAGTTGGAGAAGACCAAAAGATGAGCTAAAAGGAAAGTGAATATTGAGCTTACAGTCATCAGGTGCACAATAACACACCTCCAAATAAATGATGATGTTGCTCAGTTACCACTACCTGTGTAAACAGCCAACTGCTTCCCAGCAAGGTCAACATATCAACATAATATGTCAGTGTTATGTTGTCAACTTGTTTCCAACAATCAGCTATTTCAGGTTTAAATCTGGACACGATCTGAGGCCCAGCACACACATTAATCAATTACCTTTTCTCTTGAGTGGAGTTAATGCAGGCCATCTCACAGTTGCACTTACTGCTGGTCTGTTGGACAGTGAACAGATACGCAGGTAGACGGAATCAAACAGGAGCTTCCACTAAATGCCGAATAAACCATAAGAAGGTTTTTCTCTTATGTACCTGAACCTCCTGGTGGGACTTGGGGAGGAATTGGGCGTGACGCCGCTGTCCTGTGACTGGAACCACTGAAGAAAAAAAGGTTGAAAATCTGAACCCTGTGTGCTTTAAATCCTGCACTACCCACGAGCCTTAGCATTCTAGAAATGAACTTCAATTCAATTCAGTTCAATTCAATTCAATATTCCTTTGTTAGTCCGGCTAGGGGAAATTCAAATTACAGCAGCATCAATAAAGCGGATAGAGTAGTGTAACAAGTGCATGCAAATTAAAAACAACAAGTATATACTAAAGAGCGGGATAAAAAGAAATGTCCTTTTGGTGAGTAGAATGCTCAAACTGACAGGAATCACCACCAAAACCCATCAAAATCAGAGGCAGGTGGAGAAGAAGCAGGTGTGGAGATGCTTACCACTGATGCATGGTCGTGCCACTGACTGACTGGAGGAACTGGGATCAGACTGGAAGCACTGGGGGGGGGGGGGGGGGGGGGGGGGGTGAGTTAGACTAGGTTTAAACTTCAAACAGCTGAACAGTGTTAGTGTATGTCTTGTACCTGAGTCTCTGCAGACTCCCTCTGAGTGTCATCTCCATATTCTCCTCCTGCATTGAACACAAACAGCTGTTTTTAGCCTCCATGTTGACCTGAGGGTCACACCTCTGCCGACCTTTGACCCCATCTACTCTCTGTCTTCACTGTCAAATTAAACTGCCTCAAATAAAGGCAACATCTCAATATCACCTAAAAGTCCCGGTCAAGTTCATTTGACCAACATTTAAAACTCAGATCGAGTCTCATCTGTCTGATTCAGATTCAGTCCAAATCATCTGTTCTGAACCAGTCCGAATAGTCTGATCTGGATTCCGTTTGAACCCTTTAATCGGGATTTAGCTTTATGAGTTTGATCTGAATAATCTCATTCTACACTTCCAGGTTCATTTTCAACCTGTAATGATGCTGTGATTTGTCATCAGAGTGAAAAGAGATGAACAGAGGAATGTTGTGGAGGAGGAAGAAGTCTGAACTGTGTCTGCCCTCACCTGCCTCTTCTGGTCAAGTCTGTCTCCAGTCAGGGAAAAAGGAGAGAGAGGGAGGAGCTGCAGGAAGAGGAGAAAGAGAAACAACAGATGAGAGTCAGCAGGTTCATGAGAGTCTGAACCGGACAGGAACTTTGTCATCAATGTTAAACACACTGACCTGTGAAGGGCAGCTGGGGTTGATGGACACGCTGCTGCGTCTGTATCGAGCCGAGGACACAGGACTGAAAACTGTCATCCCATCACTGACAGAGAGACATCAACAACAGATTTATAGAAATATAGTAAGAGAGACATGTAGAACACATAGATAAGAGTCTTTAAAGACATAAGATTAACTCTACATGTCAACCTTTCAGCTATTCAGTCACTCTGTCTCTGTAACTGACACAGTGTCCGCCCTAAATTAAACATGTGATTTTATAAAAGTTCAGTATTTGACAGTTTAGTAGGAAACAGTGTGGCTAGAGAAGAACCAGAACAGTTTGTAGGCAGATTATCTGACAGAGTTTCACCCTTTCAGTCCCAGACCACAATTTAAATCTATCAACCTGCGCATTCTCTTTTTAGAAGAACCAGATCTGAAAATCAAGAATAATCTGATGTGAATAGTGGTGTTACAGAGTTATGGTGGATTACATAAACATAGAATAAATGTTATAAAATGCTTTTTAGCAGAATTGTACTGCTTACACAACAGTTACACAACTCATCAGTGACATCTGTGAAGTTTTGGGTGAAACTGACAGGAACTATGAGCTCCCAACAGCCTGATAAATAAAACAGATGGGAATTTCTAAAGTAAAACAACAAAGATTTATTCAAAGTAACTTTTTCTCAGGTTTTACTCAAATCAAACCTTCCATTTGACTTGCACTTGGGGTCAATGGTCAACCCCTTGAAGGTGAATTATTTACAAAACCATCATAACCAGTAAATAAGTGAGGCAACTTTTCAGTGAACCCTTCATAGCCTGTAACAAAAACAAGTACAAGGGGACACAACCAAACTTTGATGCTCATGTGTCAAATTGGATCATCATAATAACACATTTTGTTCTCATTTTGCTTTGCATTTGGCTACAGATATAATGACTGACAGTGAGATTGACCAATTGTTTGTTCTGCTGAGACTGATAAGGTCGACACTACAAAAAATACTGCAGATCTGGTGAAAACAGATTTGACCTCAATCCAAACCAACAAAAAAAAAAGAAAAAAAAAAACCCTCAACATCACAGACATACAATCACAATTGCCTTAATGAGCAATGCAACGTGCGTTTTTACAACTTTTAACTACCGCTAACTGTTAAGAGGTCTAATATATAACAAGTCATCAGATTTTATACCGGCATATGTTTTGTATGTAGACTCTGAATCAGGACAGCAACAAATAACTGTAGTTGTTAATGCAGTGGAGTCAAAAGGATAACATTTGCCTCTGAAATATAAATTTAAATTTAATTTTACAAAGTACTGCTTGGTGCATTTAAAGTATGCCGAATTAAAGAGTGGCTCCCTAAGCATTAGACTTTGCTCCAAGTCATACTTTATCACCTGTCAATGCTTCCCTATACACAAGGCAAATATAAAAGGAATATTCCTTGAAGACAATTCGGTGATGCACTTGTGGATGTAATACCACTGACCTGACACTGGTGATCATGGGGGCGCTGTTCGACCTACGAAGTGCCCCGCCTCCTGCCCCGCCAGCTGCGCCTGCGCACTGGTCCACTTCCATCCGTTCCATACCTCGGTCCGCAGGCCCAGGCCGGCGGTGGCAGCACCAACTGCCGGCCTTCGACCTTTCGATGGCGGCGTCGGGCTCTACTCAAGCCCGGTGGAAGCCCGACCCGCAGGCCTCACGAGCAGCAAACCCAGAGCCGCCAAGTCAGCGGGCTGAACACCGAAGCTGTCCTCTCTCTACCGCATTTCCCTCAGAAAAACAGCGTATTCGTGTCTGACTACGGGTCAGACCGTCATTTATTATTCGCAGCTACGCTTCACTTGCTGCTGTCTCCAGCGCAAATTTAATGGCTGCGTAAAAGCGAGATAAAATACGAGCCCCGCGCAAAAACACTCAAGATAAAGTTTTGTACGTTCATATAGTTCAAACTCACCCGGCGGTCCCGGCTGTGCGGTTAAACTTTTAATTCGAGTCCACGCAGGTGACGTGACTTTTAGGATTAGCTGTTGAGCTAACTTGGTTTGCAGTAAAACCTCCAGTCAGAGATCTGAAAACCGCTATGCAGCTGTCCGAAACAGGCGGACCCGGGCTGGTCACACAGTCCTCAGGGAGAGTCGGTCTAACAGTCCCCAAACACGCCGAAGAGAACTCAGGAAGGGTCAAAGAATCACAGAAAATTAACAGTTTGAAAGATTTTTTACAACATAGTCCTTGACCAAATAGAGGTAGTTCACCAACTGTGAAAACAGCGCCTCTCTCAGGTCACACAGAGAAGTGCAGCCTAGAGGACAGAAAAGAAGTGAGAAAGTAACACTATCTTTCATTTATACACAATGAATAAAGTTAAATTAATGATTAGGGACATTTGTAAAGCTATTTTGGATTGTGTCACAGTTCTATCTTTGTTTTACTATAAAGCACAAAGTGCTCATACATTTGTACACGATTTAAATGAGTCAAATCAGTCAGTATGTTTGGTCAAAATTATTTATTATTTCAATTACTAAATTCTGAATTTAATCTATAAAATGTCTGAAAATGGTGAGAAATTAATTAAGCAGTTAAATTGAAAGCAATCACCCAGTTACCAAAATTGAACTGGATTAATTTTGTTTTGATTGACTACTTAATTAATTTACTGTTTCAGCTCATGTTAATCAATGACTTGGATAACCCTACCCTCAACATCCATAAAATGCTAAAACTATGATTAAAAGTTTTGTTGGAATCAAATGAACAAAGATATTATAAGAAGTACACTTGCAATAAAGTACAATAAGATTAACATAAGTAAAATTGTACCTATTGCAGTAATATGGTGATCCCTGAGCAGAGGAAGTCGCTTACAAGTCACCTAAATAAAGCTATAAACCAGACACAAACAACCCCCAACAGGAATATTATAAGAATATCATAGAAAACAGAATCACAGAGTGAACTTGGGGCCATTGTAAACTCACGACAGACTATATAAATGAATAATATTGGAATACTTTGGTGTTTTCTTTGTTGCTGTGACACTAAACTGTCTGCTGTTCTCGCAGAATCCCAAAAATCCTCCATCTGCTTTGAGTCGTCATCTTCAAAAAATGGTGTAACAGGACACCGGGAGGCTCGGCCTTAACCCCTTCACTGCCGGTTTTGTTACACTGTTTCCACAATGAAAAACACACACAGACCAGTGGTGTAACTAAGTACGTGTGCTCCGTAAGTACTGTACTTAAGTACACATTTGAGGCACTTGTGCTTTGCTTAAATATTTCCATTTTAATACTACTACAATACTGGACAACTTTAATTACTTTGCATATTAAGATTTTTACACACAAAACTATGAAACTACTACAGGTTGTCATAAATTACTAATACAGTACAATGATTTATAATAATAATAATAATAATAATAATAATAATAATAATAATAATAAAGTATAATAATTCAATAACACTCATAGAGGCCATTTTTCTGCATTACTTGTTGTCAAGTATTTTCAACATGTTATTGCTACTTGTACTTTCCTACAAAGTAAAGGATCTGAGTACTTGTTCCACCACTGACTATGACTAGCAAGTACAATGCAGTTGTAGTAAATATAGAAATTTCTTGAACTTTATACATAAATTCAAATCAGTATAACAACCAAAGCAACATGTACTATGATTGTATTACTTTAGTACAATGGTTAAAGGGCCAGTGTGTAGGATTTAGTGACACCTAGTGGTGAGGTACCCCCTGGCCTAACGCCACCTCTGGCTGTCAGACTTTAATTTCATGTTCTGTTCTTGCAGCCAGGCTGGAAATTATTTCTCACTTTAAAGAACCAGTGTTTAGTCTTTATACTTTTAAAGGGATCTCTTCCACCAAGTCCACCATGTTGCACCCGTGATGTGTCTACAGTAGCCCTGAAGGAACAAATCAAACAGTGGCTGTAAAGACCGCCTTTCGTGTTGTTCACGCTTTTAGCAGCCACCATAGAGAAGAGTGAGGCGAGGGGTATTCAGTCAGTTGCAATCTGCAACCCCACCAGCAGATGCCACTAGATCCTACACACTGGTCCTTTAATCATGTCATGAGCTGGATTCAGTGTTTTCTGTAGATCCATAAGAATAACTAAGAAGACACACAAGTACAGCTGCTATGGCCACCATCACAGCAGGTATTACTACTTTATTGGAATTACTACAGTGAATAGTACTGTTACAATTCTCTCTTCTACTGCAAATACTATGGATGTCATTAGAGTCCATTTTGATCTAAATCCATTGAGATTTTTTCACTTTTCTATATAACACATTTACTGATGCATGATGTCAAATCAATGGAACTTGTCCACTCGAGTCTGATTGTACCATATCTTACTGACAGTAAAAAAAAGAAACAGGTTTATTTTGAGATTGATTTTTGTCAAAGTATAGCTAATTGAATCTTAATTGAATGTGCTGCTGAAGGGGGTCGGTGCGTTGGGGAGCAGAGCCTCATGGCTCCAGCATTTGTTTAGTTTATGGGCCTGGATTTGACCTGCAAATCAACTACTATAACGACCATAAGTACTTAAAGTACTGATCCAACAGATGCTAGCAGTACTAGTAACTACAGGCTGCGGGCTGCTGTGGCTCGGTGCTGCCGCTGTTTGACCCGTTCAAACCTCCGTCGCTCCGCCGAAGCCAAGAGGTTAAAATGGGAAGAGCGGAAGGGGGAGGAAGGGGGAGGAAGGAGGAAAAGGGAAGGTCCTGCCTTCCTTCACACGGAGTTAAACTAGTTTGAAGCCACTGTTACCTTAACGTTTCTTTAATGCTTCAATAAAACGCCCGTAGCTTCGCGCCGCGGTCAGCCCTCAAAGCGAAGCCGGCGGGCCGAAGGGACCCGCCGGTGTTGGAAGTTGGCATGTCGGAGGGATCCGGGGCCGCCTGGATGTGACTGATAGGTGGGTAAAACACTGCGAGGTCTCCCCGCTGCTGGTAAACAACTTCGGGCAGAGCAGGCGGGCTGCTGCGGGGACACTTCAACTCCACAGACCTGAGAGAGACTTTAAAGAGCGTCAATAATCGAGATTAAGATTTTTTTTTTTAAACTTTAAGTAGATTTTTGATCAAACTCACTGTAATTTGTCTAAACTGTGCAGAGGAGAAGGACCTTGAACCAGGCTACAACTCACTACATATAATAGATAGATAGCAATTCATTTACTGCTCTAAAATACACACCAATATCCCATCAAATCAGTATGAAAATTCTTTTTAACCTATTTAAGAGTTTAACTTAAATCACTAACAAAAACACTGTTACTTTACTGCTTAAATGTCCCAAACGTCTTCTTTAAATCCATATGACTCACTTTTTAACAACATACTATCTGAAGTGTTAGTAACAAGGGGTTTTAAGAGTATTTAAGGACAGGTTGCATTTAGTAAAAGTCAACCAAACCGACTTGTCTGAGTTTAATAATAGGTTGATTCACGCAGGCTTCAGTCATTAAAGGATTTCCATGTGTTTTTGTGCAGGTTTACAGGATCACTGATGGGTTACCATGTCTGCCCAGTTCGACTTTTAATACAGTATGGGTAAATTGCACTGATGAACATACTACATTTTTTAATGCAGGACTTTTATTGTTAAATGACTATTTCTATATTGAGGTTTTGCTAAAAAGTCAAAATACTTCTTCTACCTCAGTACACAGGGAAGCTTGAAGAAACACAGTTATAAGATTACGTTTTAAATATTATGATACAAGATAAACCGTATTATACTCTAACTTATAACAGTATAAACTAAATTAACCTTTTCCATAAATTGCAATTTCCGCACCTCAAAAATAATTGGTTTAGTTACAGTTTGATTATTGACTGTTAATTTATTATCCATGTATTCTGGACCAGGAGGAGGTTAAAACACATATACGAGTCTAATTCTCAAAGTACCTTTGATTTGATTATTTTGTTCTACTATATTTTGGTCTCTGGGAAAGTTTCATTGAAAGGCTTTGGTCATTGTTACACTCGATCCTGTTTATTTGCAGAGAAGAGGATGGATGGCGAGAAAGAGACGGCCGAGGAGAAGGAGGAGGAGGAGGAGGAGAAAGGGCTTCATCACATCGCAGCGGCGACCTCTGTGGACTATTCAAGCCTTCCCATCATGCACTGGGAGGACTTGAGCCAGCGGATAGCTGAGTTGGAGAAACAGGAGCAAGAGAGGAGGGAAAGGTCAAAGGTCAGCCATGAAGACAAACGTGTTGGTATTTCCTGGATAAGCTGGGGTTCAGTTATCCCAGCAAGGTCAGCTGTTAGTGGTAATATTCCCCAAAAAGACTACATTTCCCATGAGGCTTGGTGTCCTCTCTCCCTGATGAGAGTTAACGTTGAGCTCTGACTGGAAGGCTGACTCTCGGTTTACTGAAAAGAAAAGTTTCACACCTTCATGCAGACTTTTCCTGCTCAGTCTTTACTGGTTTTCATGAGTCGGTGCCTCAGATTCAGCCTGACGGAAGCTGTGAGGTTGTATTTTTTACATGGGAAGTCGAGCTGGACATTGAATGAGTTTATAGTTTGAGTGTAATACAGTTTAAATCATGAGAACACTGTGTAGACTCCGTGTACATATCCTCCCTGCTTTGTTTTGATTTGTGTACTTGTTTGGTCAAAACTGGAATTACCAACATTAAATTAAAATTGTCCTTATTTTTCTGCCATGACAGCTTCTCATATGTTCAGCTAAAGTTCAACTGACACTCTAAAAATAGTTATGTTAATGTTGTGCTCGCTGCTTGTTCCTGCTGAAAACAAGAAGAAAAGCTGAAAATAGGGAAAAACACCCCTCATACTTCATTTGCCTGTATGACTTCAGTCGGATGCTCTGCAGGTGTATTATGGGAAATGTAGGCTCCGGTGTGTTTGGGCCCAGGTTTTCAGTCTGATTTAAACTCTCTCTCAAGTTCATGCAAGTCAAATCACTGGAGTTCTAACTTATTTCAGCTGTTCTCCCCATTGTTTGTATTCTTGTCTCAGTCTGATAACATTCCAGAAGGGATAAGAACATGTTTGTTGTGGCTGTAAATCCACCAAACCCACTTCGGTGTAATTCACACCGTGGAAGGAGCTAAAATGAGACGAGTGGGAGGGTTCAGCAACCCTCACATTACAGAGATGCTCTGCGGATCATTGCTGCATATTTCTACATTCTCGGGTGGCATAATGATAACTGTGAAAACGTGCCAACACCAGTTCCCTCTGAGCTTCAGTAGATGGCCTCAGACCAGACCTGTCTGTGCTTCTATTCAGACAGTTTGTCTTTTGTTACTCTGATTTCTGATCAGTCTGCTGCCGTTAAAGGGCTTTTCTTTCATAAGTGAATTATTTTGCTTATTTTTCTTTTCCTACAGGAAAGTCCTCAGAAATAATAACCAGCTTAATTGATCATTTGTTGTCAGATGATCTGTCTGGGATTTTATTGTGATAATTGTGCCTTCTTGTCTTCCTGCAGAGAGGGACAGGGGTGAGGATGGAGGAGAGTCAGGGGGGAGTGTGGGGGGACGTCTGGGAAGAAGACGAGGAAGACTTCAGGAGGTGTCGAGTAACACAGAGGTAATGTACAGTTTAGTTCATAATGTTCAGTTTTTCTTCACAACAGGTTCACTGGTAACAGGTGAGAGCATCATGATTGGGTATGAAAGGGGCATCCTGGAAAGGCTCAGTCGATCAGAAGCGAGGAAGGAGCGAGGTTCACCACTTTGTGAACACATGATTGGATAAAGGAGATTAGTACATGAGCTAAGGAACACTTTATAAAATCATTATCGGTAAACACAGTTTGTTTGTAAATGATAACATTCTGTTTTTATTTATGTTTTTCCACAGAGTCCCAACTTTTTTAGATCAGGGTTGTAATTTGTGGTTCTAGTCCGAGGTCTTTTTGGAGGCTGGAAGACAAATGCTGCGGCACATTCATAGTTTTGGTATTAATTTAAATATCCAGGATCATTTATGTCTACTTTTAGAACATTTTGCAGACAGCAGTATTCAGTTTGTCACTGAACAAATGCATGAGAGACGGTGCAGATGTTCGAGACAGGAGACCACCGGATATGATGTGGATCTACAGATTGTCATATGAGCAGTGGTCAGTCTGGTGTCAGTGAGCAGAGACTCCAGTCTGCAGTGTAGTTCGCATCATGAGGAATATAATAATGGAAAATAAATGGATAAAAACAAAATAAACCTTGGGGTGTGAAAGGGGAAAGTATGTAAGTTTAAAGTGTTTTATTTACTGATGGTTTTTATAAAACCTGATTTCAGCACCCCACTGTATCTCAAAGTGTCTCTGAAAAAAAAACACAAACTATGATCTCAGAATGACCACGAGGCTGAATCAGCACCTCAGTAACACAAACTCACAGCCTTTTCTTTCATACCAGGCTTATTTACTGTGTCTCTGCAGTTTCTATTTATATATACATATATATATGTTTTTTTATTAATATTCTTGTCTTGTTTTCTGATTTCAGTTAAATTTTATATTTTTCTGTTTTGCTTTGTTGTTTTGACTGTAAAACACTTAATAACGTGTTAAGAAAAATACTATGTACAGCATATTATTACATCAATACATTATTATTATATAAAATTAGAAAATGTTTGAGAATCTGGAACCAATGAGTGTCAGTTCATTGTTTATTCTATTAATCATTTCAGCACAACAGAATGTGTTTGTTTAATCTGTAAAACAATTCAAAATGTCACAAAATGACTGAGTGTAGAATCAGAATTTGTGTTAACTTTGTGCAAACTAGAATCATGATAATGATTAATTTCTAATTTCGTTTAAGCTTAATTTGGAAAATTTGCTTCACGGTGACAAAAAGGACATAAGCATGAAGCTCTGATGTGAACGTTTTAGTCAGAGTAAACATGAACATGCACAAAAGAGACACAACAGCAGTAAAACCAGCACTTAATACAAACTGTCCTCTACGTGAAGCATCAGCTCTCCATCTGAAGCTTCAGGATGTTTATTATCTGTTAACAGATTTCACAACCACAGAAACCTGCAGCTGTGCTTCATCAACAACAGCGACAGTGAAGACGAGGAGGAAGGAAACAACAAAAAGGTCACTTTCTGACGGGTGTTGTGTATTCTTTACATCACTGCTGACTGCAGCTGGGTATCAGTTAAATATTTAAATGTGTCAATGCGATACTTGAGTTTCAGTACAAATACTTGTTTCGGTAGAATTATCATGGTGGGGAAATGAACTTCTATTCAGCGAAATCTGAGCACAGAAACTCAAGACTGGTCTCTTCAGAATCAGTTCCAAATGTGCAGCTTCACAAGTCCATGAATACTTGTGTAATTTCTGATCTTTGGAAAAGTTCTGATGTTTGTAAATGTTATTTTCATCGTGTGTGTTGACAGAATTGGTCAAAGTCTTTGTGATCATTTCAAACATTTAGACTTTGGTCCAGCTTCAACCAAAGCATTTTCTCCAGTGATCTGACCACTGACTTTAGATCTCCATCAGGTCTCCATTGAAACAGGGGGCAATGGTTGCCATTCCGCTGGGCTGAAACAGGAAGTGGCCATCACTCTGAGGACGCTGAGAGACAAACTGCTGGCTGAACAGAAGGAGAAGGAGGTAAAAGGAAGGAAAGAAGGAAGGAGGGAGGGAAAGAAAGAAACATTCTTTGTAAGAAGTACAGAAGCAAGAAGGAAAAGAAACAAACAAAACAAAGAAAAAATGCAATCATTAAAAAAGTGTCTGTGTTTGTTTGCGTGTGTCTGTGTGTGTGTGTCTGTGTGTGTGTGTGTCTGTCTGTCTGTTGCAGCATCTGGCCAGCAGCAGTGGTGTTGCCAAGAGGAAACATCTGGAGCGTTGGGAGCTGCAGAAGTGTTCAGTGCAGCGGCTCAGCATTTTGAGAGCATCACTTCAACAAGACGTACACGGTACACACACACACACACACACACACACACACACACACACACTAAACACACTAAACACACATGTTTTGACTATCAGACACACCCTCTGCAGTCTTGGAAGGTGGCTCTTGCTCCTTCATGGACAGCCTCTGTGTTATAATGGATTCTAATGGAAATCCAACCACAAGAAGAAAAAGCATCAAAATGTTCTGAGAAACTTCCAGCTGTGACGTGTGAGCAGCTGCTAGTTTTCTTTCGATGATTTCCTCAATGTCCTTCCACAGAGAAACACTTGGAGTTTCCTGGATATCTGTTTCTGAGAAATCAGGTTTTTTCAGTTTGGGCAATGAAAGTTATAGCAACTACAGGACCAAAGGGGATATGACGCCCAATGAAACGCACCATCACCTTGAATAAAATTACTGATCTCTCTATGTTTGATGACTGTAACATTTGGGTTAGTGTAAATACACAACTCAACAAACTATATAGCATAGGTCTAGTTGTTCTAAAATCTTTTAATGCACAAATGCTACATATTATACCTTTCATTCCTAGCCTGAAACTGTTGTTAAATATAAGCCGCAAGGTAACTCCTTCCACAACTTAATATGTTCCAAATATGAATGTTTTTGCTGAAAAAGGGCCGAATAACAAATTCCATTTTGTCCTGAGCTGGCTAGCTGTTGGTTGTTTGTGACCAGCGTAAGGAAACATAGTTGCCTACAACAGATATAAACCAGTATCCAAAGTACCGACTAGGGGTGGGAATTGATAAGATTTTATCAATATCAATGCCATTGTCGATTCTGCTTATCAATCCAATTCCTTATCAATTCTCCTAACGATTCCTGAGTAGTTTTTTGAGGGGGGAAAAAGTACTTCTACACAGACTTCAGCACCAAAAGCAACCATTTTATTTTTTTCCAAAATGTCTGCACAAGACAACATGAACATATTTAACTTAAACAGTGATATAACAGTGTCTGACACTAGTAACATTCAAAAGAAAAATGCAAATATTGTTGCTTTAACTTATAAGCCTAAACCAAATGTCAGTCAACAGTAAAACACTCCTTTTCTTGGAAATGATATAAAACAGTGACAAGTCCTCTCTTTAGAAAAATAGGCATGTATGCCTAGATAACATTTTGAAAATACTGTAATACTGTGTAAAAAAAAATACCGTGTAAGGGTGTAACCCTTTTAACCACGAACTTGGTCACTGCCCTGTGACACTCGTTCATCTTCTGCTCATTCCACTCAGCTCCCTGTGCAGCAATCGTGAAGGGGGTAACTGAAGCCGAGCTCGAGGGGGCTGCTGCCTGAGGGCTCTCTGTGACTGTCTCATCATAGCCATCATTATCTAAAATGCATAACAAAGGAAAATATTTCTACGTAGCTCGGCTTAAATAATCAAAAACTGCATGCTGCTTGCAGGGTGACAGTGTGCCAAATGCAGGATATATTTAACGTGGATGTTACCGTCGTCGATGGAGATCACAGTGGAGCTTTTAGCTGCAGCAGCAGTAATGTTAGCAGCACTAGCATGCAGAGATGTTTTAGCATATTTGAGGTATTTGCACCTTTACATGAGATGACAGCGTTGCACTGATCACACACGGCAGTGTTCTCGTCGCTTTTACCGAAATGGAGCCATGTGTTAGATCGTTTCCTCCGCTCCATGTTTCCTCCTGGCTGAAGGAGATGTGCGTCACAGTGTCCCTGACGTACCACAACGTGACGAGACATAACGCGACATGACGTGATGTGATGCGAGGCGACATGCCACCATGCTGGGAAATGAAAGGATCGTTAAGAAGAATCGAAAACATTGGAGGTGTACAATTCCGATGGAATCGATCAATTGGAACCGGTTCTAAGTCGGAACCGGTTCTCGATTCTCACCCCTAGTACCGACGCATCACTTATTCTTTGATTCTGTCTTTGTTTTTCTTCCAGCTCTGAGCTCCGAGCTGGTGGCCCACCTGTTGGTACGAGACCAGCTGAGGACAAAACAGGATGCCATGCTGCTTGATGTCCAGGACCTGACCTAAGACCAGGACCACAGACTGGGATGGTCCACACAACTGAGGCAAACATTTGTCCACTCTGGGACCAGGTGGCGCTGCTCGTTGATGTCAGCCCAGGAGCCATTTACTTCAGTAAAATGTTAGCTGACCTGCTAATTTATCTGACAAATCACCAGCATTCAGGACAACAAGGGAAATACAACTGGATGATCAGGTTAAAAGGAACTGAATCACCTGAAAACGACAGAAAGTTGAACGGCATTGCCCTGACTTCAAAACTGATGACAAATGACAAACTTGAAACTAACAGAATTACATCAAAGACAGGATGAGATTTCAACACACGCCCAAAGGAAAGGTTGTTTCGTATCAACTGATGTGAGAAGAAAATCAACAAAGGAACAAAGATTTCGGGTGGATTGTTTGGAAGCCAAATCCAAACGTCAACATCTGTGTCAGCCTCTGGCTACTGAGGACAGTGGTGAACTAGCCAGAGCTACAAGGCCTGTAAAGAATGACAAACACAAGCTCCTGCATTTAGTTATAATTTCTTCTTAACTGCGCTCAACTCTTTAGTTTGAGTAGTGTTAGATCTCTGATCTGTTTAGCTCCTCAGGACCGGTGTTTTCAAGCTTGTGGCCAGTGTCAGTGGTTCTACCTGAAAATTAAAGGCGAGGCGAGCCCAGAAGGGGGGTGAGGGGGTTGTGATTTGACAACGGGGGGCAGAAATTAAGCCATCCTCTCTGATGACACCATTTACACGTACTGAAAATAAGAGGTTAGTAGATTGGGGGGCCAGCTCCCTCATTTTTCATGTATGGATTATCAGCAGGTGACAGTTAATGATTGCGGATGATGGACAAAATGTGGTGTTGAACTTCTGTCAGTGTATTTCACAGAAATCCCTTTCAGACATGCAGCTTAGCTATTTTATTATCAGACTGGCTCAGTATGACTTGGAGTTCAGTGCCTCTGATTGGACTGCTCCATCAGGGTTCGGAGTGAGTTGCTGCCCCAAATCACGGTGTTGAAGTATCTCAGGGTCCTGTTCACCAGTAAGGGTGAAGGTGTGGGGACAGCAGTAATCTGGGTGATGGACCGTACAGTTGTGGTTCAGAGGGAGCTGAGCACACAAGTGGGTGGTGGCTCAGCCTTAGAGATAGAGTGAGGAGCTCAGACTTCCAGAGGGACCTCAGAGTAGAGCTGCTGCTCCTTCACATCGAAAGCTAAGGTTCAACATCTGATCAGGCTCCTTCCAAGTGGGCACATCCAACAAGGTAGGAGACCCCAGGATGGACTAGAGAATAGAGAGATTATTTATCTCATCAGAACTGGGAAGGCCTCAGGATCCCTCAGGAGGAAATGCTGCCGGAGAGAGGGATGTCAGGACTACCTTGCTTAGCCTGTTGCCACCATGAGATGGCCCTGGATATGTAGTAGAAGAAAAAAAAGATGGATTCTTCCAAAATGCTAAGTGAACCTACATGAAAGTACAATCAGCATTACTATCATTACAAGACATTTTGGGCTGACATAATGTATGACACTAAAAAAGCAATCGCTAAACAACAATCTAGATTTTATATATATATCCTTTAGGTAAAAGCCTCATTGAGATTAAAACCTCTTTTCCAAGAGTGACCTGGCCAAGAAGGCAGCCCAACAATATCATCACAAAAAAACAAATACAACAATATGAACAGACATAAAACAACTGTTAAATACAAGGGTACAGGTCAATACTGATAATCAAATAATAATAATAATAACAGCAATGAGAGGGGGTAAATAAAATAGAAGCAGAAGAGTTCAAAAACAGTTACATTGATCAAAGGAGTTTTCCTCTCGATCCCTCAAAGACAGTTATGACGTCCGGGGGGAATCTTAAAGGACCTCACACCCTATTTTCCCAATCAGCTTCTTACTATGATCTATCTTGTGCCAAAGTTAAAGGAGTTTTGGTTATTTCACGATAGATTTATGTCAGTATTTGTTTTTCTGTGCACCAATCAGCTATATTTAAAGGATTTAAGATGCACTCAAGAAACATACAGTGATGAAATCCACAGTCCTGCACACAACAGAAGACGTCAGGCACTTCAGGCATGTAGGAACAAGAGCAATGTGTTAATCATAAATAACAAAAACCTTGCATGAGCTACATGACTCGTTCATCAGACAAGTTTAGAAAACAATGTCTGCAGGTTTTCATGAGCGACTGAAGTTTGCTCTTTTTTACACGTTCAAACAATCTTGTTCTGAAAATTATTTCTGCATTGAAATTTAATATTGGACACATAAATGCTGTGGTGAAGTCTGTAAGAGTTTTTTTTTTAAGCCTTATCACAAAATGGAAAAGTCCATATTGTACAACTCAACTCAATCTTTTTTTTTTCTTTTTTTTTTTCCCAAAGTGAGACAAAAGAAATGATCAGAGTCATGGTTTCTTGGACTGTTGTTGTAAATCTATACATGTATATGCAAATGAGGGATTCTAACTTATCTTATTTAAGTTTTATTGTGTTTACTTATTTGTTATTATAACAAGGGAACATTACACTCAAATAGCATGTGTAGCGAGACGAGCTCAACTTAACTGATGCATTGATATGTTGGTTGTTATACTTTGTTACTTTTCTTAAAAAAACAAAAGGGGAATTTCACCAAAATTTGTAGCAAATAAAAGACACGCATATTTATTTAGAATTTTGATATATAGTGTCATGAATGAGCAAATGTAACATGGCCGTCCATGTGTTTTAAAAGTTTAAAAAGCAACTACATTTGGTGAGTTGTATTGTTGTAATATTACCTAAATATATAAAAAACTAAACAGTTCTTAATTTTGGTGGCATCCCTCTTTAACTAATGCTAAACACTTCAGGTACAGCCAGTGATTACATTATTGTTTACTCATAAGAAATGCAAGGGAATAATGCGCTTAATGTAGTCAAGTATATGTGATGATGCATAGGAAATATTGCTGCCCTGTTTTGACGTTTTCTTCATTTAACTCGATGTTTATGTCGCCACCTAAACATCAACTTCCAGAACTTTTCTTTAAGGATGTGAGGTTTTATTCTGACCGCAGTAATTTACCTTTGGTTTATACTCTAGCCATTGATATTGAGATGATTTAAATGTGGCTTTTAACCATCACTAGCCATGTCCTCTAGTGCCTTACAAAGAAATTATATTTTGATACTGATCAAATCCACTTTTTTCCCATTGATCTGTTATAAGGAGCTCAATGTCGTTTTCATGGAATGTATTGCAAAAGAAATGTATCTCTGTTACTTACATATAAAAAGATGAAAGTCACATTAAAAGTCACATTAAAATTGGGAGTGTAGCTAAACAAGCTAAATGTGTTGTGTTTCCTCTTGAAACATCATACTGTGAGGGAGAATTCAAAACTGTCCAGTAGTAATATTTTGTGCTTATGCTCCTAAAAATGAGGTAACAAAGTGACAAGTGATTGTTTTTTGTTTCATTTCATTTGTGACTTAAAGAGTATTTAGAGATGTATTTTAAAATGTACATACAATTAATTACAAATGGATTTGTAAATGTAAACATTAATTCTAAGATATACTTTATGGCATCCACTTAATTGCATCAGTGTTTTTCATTTCACTGTGATCAGAAAAAGGCTCAACAAATGAAGCCGTACCCTTTGAATGTAAACAATCCACGTCTACGTTGCTTGAAAATGCTCCACCAACAGTGGACAAGTCCTGGATTTAAATCTGTACTCAGCAAACCAGTATGTATTAATTTACTTAAAGTATGCGAAGTAAAAGTAGCCGTTTTACAGTAAAATGTTCCCTGTCAGTGTTTTATTATTATATCTGATGTTTTTGGATTAATATTACTGCTGCATTAATGTGTGTGTTGCATTTTACTGCTGCAGACATTTCAGGTTGAGCTAATTTTGACTACTTTATATACTATTGGCTTATTTAATTTACAGCAATGAGTCATATTCTGTATGATCATCATATGTTTGTAGTGTCGCTGTCTTGTGAGAACCTCGTATCTCTAAAAAGTTTCATGAGCTCAGAAAAAACATTGTTTTTCAGCTTTGGACATTTTTTGTGTGTGTGTTATTTTTGGCTGCAGGTACTTGATTTTTTTTTAAACGTCAGAGTGATTTGATGTCTCAACCCTCACTGTATTCATTCATATCTCTGCTATCTGCTCACTGTTTGAGCGCCAATTGTGCCGCCGTGTTTTGTTTCACTCATCATCACATGCCAAAACATATTAACAGTTCATGTGGCTCTTTGACTGTGTGTTCACTGTCAGAGGACAATCTCAGTATTTACTGTCGGAATTAGAGTTGTTGTTGCTGTTGTTGATGATGATGATGATGATGATGGAATGAACGGAGCAGGAGGGTTGGAGGTAGAGGAGGAGGGGCTGATGTGTTCACTGTATTCACTTTGATTTCTAATTAAAGCCTCAGATAACGAGAGAGAGCAAGGAGGAGGAGGAGAACGTGAGACACAAGCTTCAGCAGCTTCTCCGGAAGAGACGGTGAGTGATTTAATACCTGTAGAAAAGCAGCTTTATTGAAGTTTTCGTCTCAGTTAGCAGTCATTAATTAAAGGTCTGTATGTCACATGCGTTAAAAAAAGATTCACTACAGTATTATTTATATTTGGCCATGCTTAGCTCGTATTCATTTTGATTGTTTTTAATGCAATATTTCCTCAGAAGCTCAAGAACATAAACCTTTGCATTTTTGTTTTCTCTTTGAAAATGATTTTCATATTATTAACCTTTTGTGTTTTAAATGTGTAGTCCATGACTGTTTTGTCCAGACTGGTGTTAGTGGTTTAGTTTGCTGATTTAGCAGGGACTTTGTGCAGAGCAATTCAACACATTTATAGCACAGTTAGCCTTGAGCTAATTTGCTTTTCCTGTTAACGATCCAGATGTACAAAAGTAAGAGCCAATACAACAGTAAATAAATTGCAATTAAACAAAAGATTAGTCTGACAAAGGTTTGGCAGCATTGGGATTTAAATACAAAAGATCTCAGAGCAAAGCCTTCAACTCCTTACACAGTATTTTTAATTTTTTTTAATCCTCAGTTGCTAAAAAGAGCCGGTGTGTCCTATTAAAAGCGAACAGCTCAGAGCTGCACTGTAAGCGCCTCCTCTTCCTCTGCAGTCCTTGTATAGGGTTTCATTCCTGCAGTTCTGACTGAATGAACGCTATCAATTATTTACAGAGAAGCTGAAGGTCAGAGGAGAAACCCTGAGAGACCCTTCGGCCCTGAAACAGACACTTCTGAGCCACAACTCCACCAACGAGACCCGATGAGACCAAGAGGACAATCAGAACAAGGAGGACAACTGAAGGTAAGGCCAAACTGACTGTGATCCAGACTGATCTTCTGAATGTGAAATTCTGGCACCGGATTGGTGGACAGCAGCAGTTTTGCTTGATTCAAACTGTTTTAATTCGGGTTTAGTTGAGTCTTTACAGTTCAAACGCTTCAAACTGGTCTAACTGGACAGATTTCAAATGTTTCATATGAGGTTAACCAATAAGGTGTAAATCCAGCTGTGGCATCTTATTCAATGTACACAAATAGAAGTTCTAAAATGATTGAATAATTGATTACTCAACCAACAGAAAAAAAACTGACAAGTTCTCATAATTGAGTAATAGTTTCAGTCATTTTTAAAGCAGAAATGCCGATCTTTCTCCATGTCTGTGAAGATTCTCAGTCATTCAGGTCATGGTTATCCAAGGAGGTTGCATCTAGGGCCACTGGACTTGGTTGTAGATACTTGTAAAATAAAGTGGAGAGAAGTAGAGAAGCCATCCCTCAATAGAGGAGGAGGTCTGCTACTTTCCTTATCCCCCACCTACAATGCTGTCCTTTCAGCGCTTCTCAGGAGATTTAACAACTGTTCAGTTGGCCTCATGTGGCAACCTGAACAACTGCCGTTTACACCAGGCCTCAGGTGACTCCGATGTCTAAGGACTGCCTTTACAACAGACAGGAGCACTGGGACTTCCCAACAACCAGTTAGATCTGAAGAAGCTGGATGACAGGAGAAACGTTTTCAAGTATCCACAATCATCCTCCAGTTCCTAGAGTCCCCAGTGTGAGCATTTGTCCCGTTTTCTCTATTTTATTTGATAGTAAACTGAATATCTTTGCGAATTCTGGTCAGACTAAACAACCAGCTCTGTGAAGCTGTATTTAGGCACGGTGGTGCTTTGACTAACACTAATGTTAACATGTTAAAATTACCATAATGACAATACTAATGTGCTGTTGTTGAGCAGGTATAATGTTTACTATGTTCACCATCTTAGTATAGTGTAGTAGTATAGTGTAGTGTAGTATAGTATGCTCCCAAAGTAGTTAGCAGTAAATTTATTTGTATTATTATTTGACCAGACCATTAATGGGTTAAATCATAAGAATGTTAACCACTTAACACTTAACCAAAATTCTTCCTAAAACATATGTAATGTATAATGGCCATATCCTACTTTCTGATTACATATTCTTTATGTCTACTGACCATGACCCAAATGCCTCAACAGCTGGAACAGACCACCTATCAGAAAGGCTTCATAAATGGAGAGAGGTTTCCGGAAAGCTTTGTTAATGATTGAGTGGCTAATTGAGCGAAACACAGTCTTCATCAGCAAAACACCGGTAGTACATTCTGAATGAGCTTTTCCAAACTAATGACAATGTGTTTTCTTTCCCGTCTTTGTCACAGAAACTCCCCCTATATTCGAGAGACATGGGTCAGTCGACGGTGAATAGAGACAAAGATTAGATAGATAGATTAGATAGATAGATAGATCAGAGGAAGGACAAATGAAGGAAACCTCAGTGAATAAGAAGACTTGAAGGAGCTGAGATGACGCCAGAGGAACCTGAACCGATCAAGCTCTGCCAGAAATAGCCTTTATCATGGGATTGAGTGAAGCCTCCCAAATCACTCCAGACATTGGTTTGGTGGTGGCAGCAGCAGCAGCAGCAAGTAACCATCCCAACACTTCTGGCACCTTGCCCACCTCGTCCCTCCCTCCGCCATCCTGTAGCATTGATGAATCCTACAAGTATGTCTTCCTGCCCGTTTGCTACTCGCTGACCTTCCTTTTTAGCCTCACCCTCAACTCCGTGGTACTGCTGCGCTCCTGCCGCCACCATGGCAGTTGCTGCAGTGGCGGCGGCAGCAGTGGCAGTGGTCGGCGCTGGAACACGTCACTGATCTACATGGTGAACCTGGCCACCACCGACCTGATGTATGGTCTGTCACTGCCCTTCCTGGTGGCGAGCTATGTGCTGAGGGACCGCTGGGTCTTCGGGGACTTCATGTGCCGCCTTGTCCGCTTCCTCTTCTACTTCAACCTCTATTGCTCCATCTTCTTCCTTACCTGCATTTCCGTGCACAGGTAGGACCCTCGGGAAACATGCCAGCTCAATTGAAAAACCATAGGATTCTTGCATGCAATTATTGCTTTCAGTTTTGAGACTTTTGAACTGGTGATTAAAACAAGATGCTGCTTTGTTTTTATCTTTATTTATCCATTTTGGGGGGTTTACTTTCATTTACTGACTGTAGCTACACCTGTAACCAGACACCACAGAACACAAACAGAGGTCCCATGTTCATGCCCCAATGAATCAGAGCTGTTTTGGTGGCATAAGGGTGATCTACACAATATTCATCAGGCGTTTTTAATGTTGTGGGTGATCAGTGTATCTTCTTGGTATGTTAATTTTTAACGGCCCTTGCGTGTGCTATTCAAACATTCATTTGCTTACAGGAAAATAGCACTATGACACATATTAGTGAGGCTAATGTAGCAAGCTAGCTGATTCTCCTGACCTTTGAGCCAATCAGAAATGATTGGTCAAATGTTTGGAAATGGGCCAAGTTAGTCGATGGGTTTCAGAGACAAATGAGCCAGGTTTAGGTTCAAACCCCCTAAGTTGCCAATCTGTCTAGACTGTTTCCTCACTCTATCACACAAACCTATGATCAGTATGGAAGGTCAATAGTGACAAAGCAATCAATCTGAAAATTAAGATTTAAATGAATGTAATCCCAGGCTGCTTCTTAGTTTGGTCCATCAGCTTTTACATTCATCTAACAAAATTCTTAAAAAGGTTATGCATTCCATTCATGACAATGAATCTCTGCTAGAAGCCCTCAGCTGAGCACCTGAGACTCAGTGTGTCAAAGTGTTTTTAAAACTAAAGAGATTTAAAGCAATGGATTCAAACTCACCCCTGGTTGTCCTTACACAGGTACCTGGGGATCTGCCATCCAATGAGGACCATCACTCTGGAGAGCAAACGGGTGGTGAAGGGGACCTGTGCTTTGGTGTGGGTGGTGGTCTTCATTCTCACCTGCCCCATCTTCAGGTTTGCCCAGACAGGATACGTCAGGCGCAGAGGTGGCGGAGTTGTTGAGCCTGGAGGGACAAGGGAAGGTGGCAACAGTACAGGATCTCAGGTGGAGGACGAGGAGGGATATATGAACTGCTGGGATGATGCCATCGATAAAGAGTTCGCTGACTACGTCCCATACGGCATCGTCCTCCACCTGCTGGGCTTCTTTGTGCCCTTTGTCATCATTGCCTGGTGCTACTCTCAGGTGGTCAGGACGATATTTCAGACCCTGCGTTCCCCTCCCAGTTCGATAGAGGGGGGGGAGGATGGTCCAGTGGGAGACGGAGCTATTGATGGAGTTCGAGAGCGGGAGAGAACCTCGGTCTCTATTTCTGGATCACAGTACTCGCATTATATCCGGCGGCGACGGAAATCCATTAAAACCATTGTAACTATCACACTGTTGTTTGCGCTCTGTTTCCTGCCCTTCCACGTGACACGGACCCTGTTCTTGCTCCTGCGGCGAGGGCAGCTTGGTGGCTGCAACGTCATGAAGACTGTCTCCATCTGCTACAAGGTCACCCGGCCGCTGGCATCCTGCAACGCTTGGCTCAATGCTCTCCTCTACTTCCTGACAGGGGATAAGGGCACTCCCTGCTGCTGGCCGGCAGAACACACTGTTCGCAGAGACCGCCGAAGTGGTTCCCTCTGGTGGCCACTGAAGATCCTGAAAAAAGAGGGAATGGGAGAGGACGACCAGGAGGTGGCTGAGAGGGTTGAAAGGGAGGTGCACATAGAAAACGAGTCTAAGTCTTCAAGGGTCATCTTCTAGAAGCTTTTAATGCTGGTTTCTTCTTCAAAAGCCCATGATACACCAAGCAAAGCACAAACAATGGAAAACCATGAGGAAAACATGATGGAAATGACACTTCTGCTAGTTTCATGTATTAATATGAGGAAGGTTACGGTCTCCTCATTGCTCCACACAGATCTGATTTGTTAAATGTGCTTGCACTGTCGCATTTTGCGAGGTGACAAGGTGACAACTTTTTCACAATATTTAATATTTAAACTTTTCCTGACTTTGCCAGTGATTTGAAAATGTACTTTTAGATATTTGATGGCCGATTTCCTCCCTAATTTTTTGATAGTTGGTTAAATGGACACATTTTGGTTGGTACCAAAAAAGTATTTAATATGCAGCACTACTGTTTATCAATCAAACTTTATTCAATGAAACTTTATTTGTATAGCACCTTTCATACATAAAAATGCAACACAAGGTGCTTGACAAAAGATGAAAACATGAAACAGTAGTACAAAAAAAAAAAAAAAAAACGCCCATTCCCCCCAAACACACCCACAGACCCACAAAACCACCGCACACCATGCACTCACACACACACCCACACACACCCCAACGAAACTGTCAGTGTAATAACATGGCAGGGCACTGAGGACTCATGAGAGGAAAACACCACCTATGGGGAGCTCATCCACACTGCAAGGGATCACAGCCCACGGCCACAGGGAGCGCTGCCGCAACAGAGACCCCCGACCTGGGCAGACCGGGGTGGACTCCACACACAGGGCAGAGCCCCCCAGTCCTCCGGGCCCAAGGGGTCCCCAGGACGACGCCCCGGCGGGCAGATCAGACACACCTCCCAGCGTGGAGGCCCCCCATGAGGAAGGGGACACCAACGGTCTCTGCGGACCTGATGCCCTCTGGCAGGCTGTTCCAAAGCTTCGGACCATAATGGCTGAATGCCACCTCCCCGTGGGTTTTGGTCCGAACCCTTGGAACAATCAAAAGGTCGATGTCAGAGGACCTCAGGTTCCGCGAGGGCTGATATGATAAAAGCAGATCAGATAAATAAGATGGCCCAAGACCATTAAGACACTTAAAAACTAATAAAGCACATTAAAATCGATCCTTAGACATGTTACTGTATCAGATGAATTTCAAGTCAAACAGAAACACCTAGCTTTTCCATAAAACAAAATGGCATTATGATTAGCACAACCTCATAGCTCCTACTGTGAATATTAAACAGAAATTTTGTGAAGAAGCCCTGAATCACAAATATGTGGATCTGACAGAGGGGATGCTTATTTAAGACTCTCAAATGACTAATTCACTAAATAACTCAAATTACATTTTTGTTCTTTTAAAATAGCAATTTTTAACATAACTCCTGCCCTTGAGTGAATTAGTCTCCTGAAATTATCACCTTCATTTGTCCTCCTCCATGTGGACCACTTAAATTTAACATGCTTTTATTTAGATTCTGGATTGAGATACATGGATATACTTGTGGCTTTGGCTGTTACAACCACACTACACTCATTCTAAACAGGTTCTGAATATTGTGTTCAGTTCATACTGGAAAAGTGGCCAAATGAAGTATATTCAAATCAGACAGTATGCAGACTAAATATGGTTGATTTTTGAGTGTCCTTACATGGACATTATGCTCCCACAATGCAAAGCGCAACGGAAATAAAAGTGGCTGCTCACAAAAAAAAAAAATGTTGTTGGTGGTGAAACAGCTCTTGGAAAACAAGAAAAAGTAATAAATCTTGCTCACTTTGTGAATTTAATTGGCACTGATGTTATAAAGCCACAGTTTATTAAAGTCTTGATTACATGTCATTTCCTGTTACTATAAAATGGTAAAGTATATTGATTTTACTAACGATTTATAAAGATTAGGTTGTAGTACATACTGCATAGAATTTACATGTAGAATGGATTTGGGATACTACACTGATTGGGCTTCATTTTAGGGCAGAAATGAACAAATTCAATTTTTTTTTTGGTTAATCTTTTAAATAAAATAAATTGTCCAAATCTAGTGGAGAATGCTTCAACAGTACGAGGTGACGCAGTCAAATGTCGTTTTTTCAACCATCAGTCTGAGAATGTTTAACATGTTCTTAGCGGATAAATGGCTTAAATGATTGTAACACACACCCTCTCCTGCCATCAGCTGGAAAAAAGAAAGTTGACCTTTGACCCTGTGATGTAAACTCAAACTGTTCTGTTGAGTTTTAACAGGTTGCTGACTTCGTTGTTATGTTCTCATGTTCATTAAGACACACCTTCACTTAATCCTGGAACACGTACTAAATAATTGTGATTCTTAAAAAAGGTGACACTCCCCTGTAAATGCCATGTAAAACCCTGAATGGCAGCCATGTTACTGACCTGCACTAGTGTCTGAATGTATCCCCTTCAAAGAGCAACACTCTGCACGTTCCTGCTTCATGTGATGTTGTTGTTTTTGAGCTCAGGTCACTCTGTGATGTCAGACCTCATATTTTTGACTCGTGTAGTTTGACGTTTTGTGGCACAATATCTGGATTAAAGTCTTTTGTTGACATCAGCTCTCTGTGTCCTTGGCCTCGTTCATGGTTAACATGTGGATCCGTTCAGTCCAAGAAATGATTAACAAGCTGAAAGATCACATCACTGCTGGGCTTCTGACACTGCTAATCAAACTGTTGAACTAAAACACTTGAGGAAACCACACTTTTCATTCTTCCATCAAGAAATGTTTTTGATTTAACATTTTTTATTGATTTTCAATGTAGTTACACGTTACAAATAATTACCGTAGTCAAAACACCCACCCAAAAGTCCCTCCCACATACCCACCCTTAGCCAGCCTATGCCATAAACTTAACAGATAATGTGTAATAAGAGGCCACATCATACAAGTATGAAAACAAGAATAACAACAAAAGAAGAAAAGACAAGAAGGGAAAAAAAGGAAAGCACAAACACACACATAAAGACATACACACACGCATCTAATCTTTTGGATGTAGTGGACTTTGTATACTCTCTTAGTACGTCAAGAAAGGGGTCCAGGTTCTCTCAAAACTCTGTATGGAGCCTTTCCGAGTGTATCTAATTTTTTCCAATTTCAGAAATGACATGGTGTCTCTAATCCATCTGCTAAATGTGGGTGGTGTCTGTTCCTTCCACATGAGAAGTATCAGACGTCTGGCAAGCAGAGAGGTGGAAGCTATGACAACATGGAATTTGCCTTTAAGAGAGCGAGTTTCATTGGTAAAGCCAAAAATTGCACATAATGGGTTTGGGGCAATGATCACACCACACATTGTAGAGTAGGCCTGAAAAATGTCTGCCCAGTATGTTCTGAGATGTGGGCAGGACCAGAACATGTGTATGTGATCAGCTGATTGACTTTTACAACGTGGACAAGAGGGGTCATTACTTCCATCCTCCCAAGTCATCCTCCCAAAGCTGTTAAATTCCTTGTAATGATTGGGGGGAGATGTTGCAAATATGATTATAAGAGACTGAAATTGCACCTCTTTGATGTGGCGACAAAGAGAGAAGATTGTCAATAGGATTGTCTAAAGGCAAATTTGGAAAAGAAGCAAAGTTTTTTCTGCATAAAATGTCTTATTTGGAGATATCTGTAAAAGCGTGATTTAGGCAAATCAAACATCTCAGAAAGTTGTGAGAATGATCCAAATTTGCCCTGAAGAAAGAGATTTGAGACAGAAGTAATGCCTTTTGTCATCCAAATCTTAAAGGCTGAGTCCAAAGTAGAGGGTGGAAAACTGTAGTTATTGACAATTGGGGAATGAATTGACATCATGGACAGGTTGAAATGTCTTCTTAATTGTGACCATATCTTACCATACCATATATTGAATTGAGGACAATTGGGTTGGAAAAGAATTGGCTTTGTGGAGTTGGAGGGGAGGGAGCGCAAATGACTGAACCAAGGTTTTTTTCATGACCTAAACATAGAATTACCACCTTGCATTTGTTTACATCCACATCTGTTCAGACTCATATAATATGTAGTCAAGATTTTGAAGGGAACTGATCAAGGGTAGGATGTGTATTTTTTGGTGAAATGAAAGTTATCGCTGTATTGACATGTATGACTGCGGTGAATAATTTCAGTGAGAATGACGGAGACTGATTCATCACATGGTGGAATGACAATCACCTGAAGTTCAATATCAACAAAACCAATAAGCTTGTGATTGGACTACAGTGCTTCAAATATGGATGCTGCTGCAAAGAAGCAACAAATTGTAAAACATGGATGCTTCACACACATCTTCAACCCGGCAGCATACAAGACCGATACAATCACCACAGTTTCGAGCTGGACACCCAAAATTAGTGTCACCAATTCAGTTACAATCGCTGCTTCTGTTCCTGAGTTATGGGAATGTCCAACGGGACTGCTGGGTTTTCAGTACCATTGGATATTAAGTGGACTGTTAGGGTGTCAGAATAATGGGGCGCCAAAACAATGGACTATCCCCCCAGTGGTACTTTGAGCTAAATGCTATCTTCAGTATGGGAAACAAGCTCACAGTGCCAGTACAAACATGCTGATGGTTATTAGGTATTATGTTTACCATCTTACTTTAACATGTTAGCATGCTAACATTTGCTAATAAGCATTAAGCAGTACAGGGAATGTCTTTAGTTTTGCAGTACTGGACAAAGTTTTTGTCAAGATTTTGTTATAGCGTACATCACATAATTTTTTATGCACTGTTTCTCCATCAAAGCATGGTACAAAAATGTAAATAAAGGTGATTAAATTACATCCACCTACTCTCCCCAACAGTCCTCACAACCCACCTGTGTGCTTGCTAATGAACGTGACGTGTCTGCTGAATTTGATGTTAGTAAGTACACAATAACTTTAAAAAATAAGTAATAACAAAGACTTTTTTTAATCAACCAAGTAGATTAGAATGCAAAATTTTAATTTTAGGCTACTGTGTTACAGTGAGAATAGTAAAGTGTTAGCCAGAATCCAGATCCAGGAGGGTCAAGGTGCACACTTTATGGCAGAACGCATTTCAACCATTCAGTGATCATGAAGTTCTTTAAGGAATGCAACTTCTGAACAACAGTTAAGGAGAGAAGTTTATAGTGCCAAAACTAAAGCTGGATTTTTAATTGACACGAGGTGACAGCACAACTACTGCTGTGCAATCAATAACAGAAGTAATCATGTTGACTTTGCATGATCGTGGACAGCAGATGGTTTACAAGAAGACGTCTTTCCTTGTTGTGCGTTAGTGAAAGTTACGATTTAGCGGAGGAGAATGGCAGCTATGTTCGTAGGCTCTGTAGCTATGCAGTGAATCACCCTCAAGACTCGACAGCCATGCTAGCGGCTGTGTTAAGCTATAATTAGGTACAATGAAGCTTTGAGCTATATGCTATCTTCAGCATGCCAGCAGAAATGATGAAAATGAATAATGAAAATGCAGACATCTGGTGTTTAAGGCTTCTATGTTAACCATCTCAGTTTAGCGTGTTAACATGTTCATCGGCATTGAGCACAAAGGACGCCTGAGGCTGAAGAGAATGTCATCCTGACATTCATGCTGCTAGAGTGGCTAAAACACATGACTTCATCTGTTGGAGAGCAGGTGATTCATTCATGTCATTGGAGCTCATGTAAAATTCAAGAGAGTGTATAATTTGTCTGGAGAGCTGCTGAGTGCTGCAACCAGCAAACAAAAGACCTCCATCAACACTGAATAGATGACACTTAACTGGAGTTTTAGGAGAATCAACCAGTTGTAGGAAGTTGCTATTCATAAAGTTTATTACATTGTATTGTGTCATGTGGTGTTTTTGTGATTTTCTGCACCTGCTGTTTAATCTTTCACCTCCATCAATTCATCAGTTGATCAGCTCCCACTGGGTGTCACTGATCAGCCTGTAGTTGAGTCTCCGATACTTTTCGGGGTGAAGTCTTCGCTGATGCCACACCTGCTCATACAGGCTGTGTATGACTGGAGGCAGCGGCGGGAAGCCGGCGGTGCGAGCCAGTGTCTCGCAGTACTCCCACTGTTCCTTTTGCATAATCAGCAAGTGGTGCTGCTGGACTCCCTGCTCCAGTTTTTCCTGCTGCTGTCGCCGGACCTCATCCTGCATTTGAGTCACAGACGGTAAAGTGACTGAGCCGTCCAACACAGCTAAAGCAAACTGGACCTGCAGAGATAAAACTGGAATTAAGAATAACCAAACCTCCGTTCCACCTTTAGACCTCATTAGTCTGTGATGCCCTCATTTAATTTCATTTTATCATAGACCAGCTTGCACAAATATATCCACCATAAAACTACTGCAACAAACATCTTAAGACTCAGTTTCTTGCTCATGCTTGCTTGAATCTTAACTGAAAGTTGATTATTTTCCTAATGTTCCTATTAATATACAGTTTTATTCTATTTTAATGTTTTGATTTGTTTTTAAAGTTTTTTTGTATGTACACAACTTGACGTAAAGCACTTTGAGCTGCACTATATCAATAAAAAGTTAGAAAGTTTATCATCATTGTTATTGTTATTAGTATTATTATACACAGGCTGGAAGACATTTTCTGGTCACGCTGTCATTTTTTTTGGTGAAGCTACTTTCTCTCCACCTTCCATGCCAACATCTACATCAGTGATTTCCTGTGTTTGAAAATAACCGTTGTAGCTTCCTTGATTCTTGATGTGCTTCTTTTCACACCACAGAGCACAGTCTTCATTAATGATTATACTTCATCTTCAGTCTCTTTCATACGTGGTGTGTCACAAGGCTCAGTTCTTCATCGCATCCTGTTCTGTGTAGATGCAGCTTCTGGGACAAGTAAATAATTGATTTGATATCTCTGTCAGCTGATGATACACAGTCTTTAAGCAGCAATAACACAGAGTTTTTCCAGTGGATCCTGAGTTAATACTTCAGCTCACCTGACAGTGGAAGTTGGGGAAGGGGCAGATCATCTTGCACATGCCAATGAAGAAGAGTGAGGGGAAGGCTGGGGGCATCATGAATTGGTACAGCGGAGACACCAAATAGTCCTGGATCTCCAGACCCAGCTGAGCCGCGTCCAGGAATGGAAACTTGAAGTTGTACCCGGTGCAGAACATCAGGACGTCAGCAGCACCCACAGAGCTGTCCTGAAACAGGTAGTTTTTGTTTTAACACAAGGTTGAATTTTATTTGCAGTAAGCAGGTGAGCCTTACTGAACCTTACAGTGTCTCCAATATGTTGCAGGTGATAAATGACCAATTTTCTAGTACTCAGAATTTACCGAGGTACAAACAGACAGTCTGTCGATTACACATAACTAAAAGAAAGCAAAAGGTTTTTCTACAGGCGTTAAGTCAAACTGAAATCAGGAGCATTACTGGGTCAGAATTAGTGCAGATTAGTGCTGGGAGGGTTGATTAACCTGGAAGCGAATGAGGCCGTCCTCCTCGATCGCCACCACTGGACTGGACTGCCGAATCCCAGATGGGAGAGGAAAGGTGAAACGATCACGACCATGACTCAGAGTCACCTGGAAAGAAAGAAGGATAGAGAGACAGATGTACAGTATATCATGATTAGTATGCTAAGAAACAGGAAAGCCACAAGAAGAGGAATATGAAGAGCAATGTGCTGTGCAGGTTGAATCTCTACTTATGGTCCTCTGAAATGTTAATTTAGATGATTTACAAGCCACAACAGCAGAAATTCAGGAAAAAAATCGTGTCAGACGACCCCACAGTCTGTGGTGCTAGATTTGGATTGAGTCCAACAGTTTTTCATCATGCTGAATTATTGTGTTTGTACAGGACAATAAATCCAGTTTTTGTTGACAGTGCTAGCCTTCATGCCTGGGTACATTTAGTAGAAGTCAAGAAACTGGGCTTTACAGCTGCATCTGTGACAGAAAACATACTAGTGTACTAAACTCATGACATCCATGTTTATTATTATTAAACTTGACCTAACCTAGACTTAACTAGAGCTGCCGTTACTAAATCTCCATGAACAGTACATTTTACCAGTAAAGATGTTAATGTGATTGGTATATACATATGAGCACACAGGAGATAGACATGTGATAAAAACAAACAAACATTTATTTATCAAGCAGGGGGCCACAGACTCAAGCAGCCCCTTTGTGAAGTCTCGTTCTAATGTTTCCATTTTACTAAAATGAGTCCAGATGTCCACATGACATGTCCATGGGGCTAATGTTAAATACTGTCTCAACACAGATACAGTAAACACTACCACTGGTAGCGTCACTGGTGAGCTTACCAGTCATCACATTCATATTCAGCAGCACCTTTAATCTGACAACCTGCTTTGCTGTGTGCATTGTTTAAAAAGCAATAAAACACAGCTGTAAAGAAATGACATTCAAGCCGTTGTAAACAAGGCAGAGCTGTAGTGTGTTATTTGTTACCTGGGCACCAACTTTGGCCAGTTCAATGGAAATGTCCAATCCTGAAGCTTTGGCTCCCAGAACCACCACTGACTGACCTGAGAATGGCTCTGCATACCTGTATGAATGACTGTGGAGCACCTTTCCTACATACAGAGAGAGAACTGACATCAGTTTCATTTTGAGCACAGAGGTGAGCCCAGAACGTGTTCGCCAAGCTTAGCCAAAAGACCTGAACCATGGGGAAGCTGCTTGCCTAGCTCCATGACAAGAGCAGAAAAAACACCTTTCAACAGCTCCAAAGCTGTTGGATTTACATTATGTACCTTGTTAATTAATACATAGAAGTGTAGAAAATAAATGTATGCTATGCTATGCTGAGCTAAACCTGATGAAAATCTTCTGGCTGAAATAATGTAAAAAACAAACAAACAAACAAACAAACAAACAAACTCCCCACTCATTTCCATTTAAAATGATACTAAAATGACGCTTACTGATATTCTAACATTATCCAACTTAATGCAGTTGTTCATCATCATATCATAGTGTGTACACCAGACCTTTAAAGTTCTCTATCCCAGGTATGTCTGGGATGTGAGGGTCGGAGTAGTGCCTTTAAAACAAACAAAAAGCAAACATCAGAACATCCAAATAAACATGTTTAAACTCACAAGTGCATTATTTTGGTGACCCCAAGTGGCCAGAGTAGGTAATGACTTTACAACATATTTGGTTTGAGGCAAAGTGTGAAGATACACATTTGACAAATGCAAGATGAACAAGAAGAGTAATTAATAATCTGACGATGACACCTTACCCTGAGCAGACGAAGACCGCATCAAAGGTCTCTGTTTTCTCATCACCTGACAAATCACATGTTGTCACTTCCCATGTTGTCCTCGTTTCCTTGCCCCCCGTTGCCAGGACGATGGGCTTCACATTTTCCACCACTGTGTTGAACTGCCACACAAAGAGAAAAAGAAGAGTCACATTACCTGGGTGTCACTTCTGTGAGCCACCACCATCACTGTGGTTGTTCCATTTCTAGTGAGGACACACAGATCCTCAAACTGCCGTCAACTCTGCCTCTTCAGTATTCATCTAGATATTTGATACAAGTGACTTTAGACAGGAAATTTCCTTGATTCCCGTTCACTGACGAGTTTGACATAATACCAGATTCTTTTCTTTCCAAATGCAAATCAGTCAGGCGATCAGGTGCAGGATGACTCACCCTGATGTGAGGCCAGATGTTGTGGCTCTGGCAGTATGATTCCAGGTACCTCTGAATCTCCTGATGGGGCAGGAAGCTGTTCAGCTTGGGGTCAAAGGGAAAATCAGGGAACATCATCACCTCCTTTGGCAGGTTGGTCCTGTCATGAGGTCAGGGAATCAGAATCACTCAGATGGAGACTGACTGTCTATAGGCTACTTAAGACGAAAACATAAATACTAATAAATAAAGTTCACTTCAGTTACTTGTATGTGCCACTTAAGAACAGGACTGTTTGTATGAGTGGACCTGACTGAGTTCCAAAGTACTAATAATACAGTGTAAAAATACTCTATTACAGGTAAAAGTATTCAGTGCAGAGAAATGTCCTCTGTGACTGTTACACTATTATACATGATATCCTTAGAATATTATTAGCCATGCATTAATGTAAAAGCAGGATTTTACAGTTGTAGTTGTGGAGGTGGAGCTCCATTTGAACTATTTTGTATAGGACTGAAATTAATGATTCTTTTCATTATGGATTAATCTGCTGAGTATTTTCTGCATTAATCCATTGAATATTTGGTATATAAAAATTCTGAAAATAGGGAGAAATGTGGTCACAATCAGCCAGAGCTCAAAGAGACACCTTCACCATGCTTGTTTCCAAACCTCAAAATTATTAAAAATATATCAACCATTAAAATAATTCACAGGAAAAGCAGCAAACCCGCACATCTGTGAATATGAAATGTTTTACAACATGAAAAATGACAACAAAAGATGATCAATGTAGTTGCCAATTTATTTTCTGTGAACTGACTAATTGACTAAATGTTTTTACTATACTTGTATAAAGTGCTGTGTATTTCAATTATATCAAAAACATCACGTTTTATGAACTCTTCACATGTTTTTTGTTTAAAAATCTTTGTAAAGCAATGAGGAACCAAAGCTGTCAGATAAATGTAATGAGGCAAAAAGTACAATATTTCCCTCTGAGATGTAGAGGTGCCTCAAATTTACATTTATGTACAGTACTTAAGTAAATGTATTTAGTTACGTTCCTCCAGTAAATGTTACGTACCTGAGGTCTCTGTACATGCTGCTGTGAATCGGCCGTCCGTTGTCGTATGTCCCCACACGCTCATCGTAACACCAGGTGCCACCAACCTTGTCGGTGAGCTCAAACACCACCGGAGGGGTGAAGACGTTCAGGCGGGACAGGATGTGTCTGGCTGTACAGAGTCCAGCCGCCCCGGCACCGACCACCGCCACCCGCTGCAGCATCATCCACGACCTGTCACAGAAAGAGATATGCTGAGGTGACGTCTTTACTCCGCCAATTGCTAAACACTGTCATCACTCAGCCTGTAAGCTACAGTTTCAGTTAAACGCCACTGCCTCAGGACTGGATAAACGAGCATTTCTAACGTTACTACATTACATAATCGCCAGTAGCCCAGCCACAGATTCGAACTTCCGGGATCAATACCCCCCAAGCGAAAGTTTGTTAGACAGCAAACGATACCTCTTTCCAGCCGTGGTAACACAGACAACGAGCTACAACCTATTTTTTTTTGTTTTTTAAATCAAAACGAGCCGTCTTCCGTGCAGTATGAGTTACGTTGGTCTCTACGAGCAGCCGTTAGCGAGACCATAGCGCAGGGACCGTCTACAAATGTCTATACCGAAAAGAAACAATAAACGATTATTCAATAACTTCACTTCTGTGAAGTGTAGTGCCACCAAACTCACCTCACACATCAATGACCTCCTGCTGGTTATACTACAACACTTAGTTTGGAGAAATGTACTTTTACATAATTTTAGGGACTTTTTTTTTGGGAATAACATTCAATAAATAACCAGGAGGAGGTCATTGATGTGTGGAGATTTTGGTGGCACTACACAATATTAACAGGAAGTTATTGAATATTACTCCCAACAAAAATTCCCCACAAGTATGAGTAAATTAAACATTTACTCAAGTGGTGTACACCACTTGAGTAAATGTGCAATTTCTTAAACCTACCCGTTTCAGTCAGTATGGAGGAAGTCTGGACCTTGACCCACTGAAACTGAACTCCCTGAGAACACTAGATGTTCATTTAATACCCATGTTTTTAGCTAAATTATGGTTATAGCTAAACTTAACGTTAGCTGACAATGCTTAACACAGTACAATCAAACAAAAAATAAACAGATTTGCTATGAGCGTATTCAGAAAATAAAAACACATTCTAAGTGTTTATCTATTCTCCATGACAGACAATGACTCCCACCCCCTCCAACACACACTCACTGCACTGAGGAGCTCCATCAGTGACAGGATGCCACATCCAAAGTGTGTGAAGGAGTGGTATCGCAGGTCATTCCTTCCTGCAGGTGTCAGACTACATAACAAAAACTGCTCCAAGTAATCTGTGCAATCCAACCTGTACATAACAGTCTATAAATACTATTTATAAGTTCTCAAGATGACGTTTATTTTTTTTGTAATCCACTCTTTTTTTAAATACTGATTGTTTTTACTCTATCTGCTTTATTGTTGCTGCTGTAAACTGGAATTTCCCCTCACGGGACTAATTAAGGAATATTGAATTGAATTGAATTGTTTATCGGCTAACCGGCTGACTACAGCTTCATTTAAACTCACTATCATCACATGAAATTATTGCTCATGCCCTGCGGTCACACTGCGCACGCCCACAGAGAACCCTAACCCTTGATCTAGCTAGCTAAAACTTGCTACACAACTAGGTAGGAGGGACAAAACAAAATACTTCAAAATATTGTACTGTAGTGTACCGTATTCGCCGTCCGTTCCGGTTCCCCGTTCGATCAGTGCGGAAATGAAATAAATATCTTTTAGCCCAATTCTTTCGTTGGAAGCCCAAGAACGAGACTGGAGAAATCTTCACTTCACAGATGTAGAATTTATTCAGGTCACAGGTAAAGTGAGGCAGCGCTGGGCTTGAAGTGACAGGGCTCTCACAGGATCTCAGTCAGAATGAACCCAGATATCCAGGTGTATTCATATTTTGTCTTCTTGGGCTGGGGCCTGCCCTGTACAGAGGTTGGACTTGTGTGTTGGTTTCAAGGCGTGTATCTAACCTTGAGACTTAACCTTGAGAGATAAGAGAGGATTCTGTGGGTACATCTGGTTTCTGTCTTATCAAGTAGAATGTCACAGTGTTCAAACTAAGGAGTGTGATTTGCAGGTTTACATGAGCACTGAGAAAGGTAACAATTCACAGTGAGTAAAATGGAGCCTAATTATAGCATTCCCCGTTTTGACATAACTTTATTGGTTCAATTAAACACAGGTTGGAACGTTATTGCTGTATTGTGTCACATCTGTGAGTTGCAGCCAACTTAGCAGGCCCCCAAACTGCAAGTGGCTACCTATTCAGATGCAGTACAACCAGATAGGAGATTTTTGATATCCCCCTTTTGATATAATTTTATTAAATCAACACAAAAAAGAACATCATAACCGTATAGTTTATTTGTAAGCATGTCTTGATTGCGTTGAGCGTCCTATATGTATGCAAGTATGTTTAAGCTGTTCTTCATTGCATATAAGTGCAGCAAGCAATTCTTCATTGCACAGGCATGTGGAAATGATAAACAGAGCAATGTGGGCATGCCAAAACAGTCAGAAAACAAAGCATTAGCTAAAAAATTAATATCAGGAGTTACAACCATGGTGCTGGGAACAGAACCTCTTTCCCAAGGGAGAACAACCTTCCAAAACTCTACTGATAGCATATCCACAATGAGCACAAGAATCATAGAAGAAAACTATAAATTTCATGCCTCTACATGTGTGTAATGCTATATGAGGGTATGTGTTAACTGTAGCAAAATTTATGTATTTACAGGGGTTCAAGAGTATAAATAGTGATCTTCATCGTCAGCATCCTTGTGGTCTTCAGTCTCATCCCCTCCAGGCTCAGAGAGGGAGGCCAGGGGAACAGTTTCAGCAGCATGTTGTGACAATTCGTAAGGAGGTGGTGTGGGGAATTTGTCATTGATAGTCGTGGTAATACACTTTAGGCAGAGGTGCCTGATACATGGTATACAGCAACAGCCACATAAAGTTAACACAGTTACAGCAACAACTAAGGAAAAGAAAAAGACATAATTAATGTTTTCCACTTGCCAAAAATCCTGTTTAGCCAATGAGTTAAGAGATTGTCTAGCCCTGAGTGTTCTGCGAACTCTTCTGACATGGTCTTAAGACCAGAAAGGGCTTGAGTTATAGAGCAATCTGGGGCTGTGTTGTTAGGGATGAACACACAGCAGTCTTGGGAAAACATAGCACACACCACCTCTTTCAGCTAGGAGGAAATCAAGGGCCATTCTGTTTTGGTAAGCCATCAGAGAGGTAGCAGCCAATTGTTCATGCAGTCCAGCAATGGCATCTCTAGTCATATTGTTGAGCCTCTTGACATTAAAATGGATGTAATTAATCCTGTCTACATTTTTATTTTATTTTATAGTGACCCACCAGAATAGAGACTCAACCCCTTAAGCAACTTGATCAACCAATTTATATTCATGAAGTACACCTCTGGGGACTCCAGTTGCATCTATATAGGTCGTGCGTGCACAAGTAAGCAAGGTAGCATTAGCCCAATCAGTGACATCGATGGTATTAATACACGTCGTCTGAGATGTCACCAACAGGTGAGCCTGTGGCGCCAGTTCTAACTAGACAGGTGTGGTTATTTTTAACGGGTAAAGAGTGGGGGAAACGCCTGTCGTGGAGCCAATGGATAAGGCAATTCTAGGTGTTTACAGGTGTTTGTAGGGTTGTCTATCACGTGCAATTGCATCATACAGTAGGTCTCGTTATAAGAGAAGGGTGAGGGTACTGTTAGTAGGGCTGGCCGGGGGGAGGAGCATACTATGCATTCATACGTTGTAGCCGCTCTGGTGGCGCTTTGTACCCATTCTAACCAATAGTTTTTCTGTGAAAATCCTGTCTCAATTAATATTTTATCATTAATAGTGTAGTTTCGAGTGTTAAGTTTAGTCACTGTTGAGTGTCCTGCTGAGCCATGTACCAGGGAAGTAGTATTTGCTGGTAGCAGAGTTATTTTGATGGGTGTTAATGGGTTCTTGCCAGTAATGTCTTCTCCTAATGCCAACTAGAAATGGTCATCAGACGATGCCCAGGGTGACTGCGTAAGGTTCTTTACAGTTACAATTAAGGGGTTGCATTTCTCTGTGGACCTGGTATGTTGGTCCTGAATTAGGGTAATTTTGTTTTTAAGCTCATTCCAATTGTCTGAGGTAGGGGAGGCTGTATAGCTGCATGGTCCAGAGTTCCAATACACATAACTCCAATTAGGGCACCATGGATTGGTGGTGGGCTGTCCCCACATGAAAATGCACATGTATACATCATAACCTCTCCAACTGTGGGGTGACGATCCACACTTTATGGCATCACACAAATCAAATTTAAAGGACTAAGGAGCCTGATCATGAGTCACATTCAGCTCAATTTTGGTTCCATATTTGTCACCATGTAACTGTCTTTTAGTTCTATTCTTTGGTGTGGATTGTGTGTTTGTCTGTGGGGACAGGTGCTGAGTCATAGGTCTTATTTTGGATTGATTGTGCTTCAGATTGTTGGCTGTTGACTTTCTTGAGGACCCAGTCTCCTACTTCAACAGGTGAGGTATCATGGTCCTGCCCCTGGGTGAGTATCTCTGTACCTGTTGAGATATACTGATCACAGTGTTGTTCAGTTTTTTCACATATTCACATATATTTTCATACTGCAACAGAACAGGTGGTGAGTCTGTTGGTGCAGTAGTGAATGGACAGGGCATTTTTCTCCCTGTCAAGATCTCATGTGGACTGACATTCAGGGTGGCATTAGAAGTGGACCTTATGTTATACAACACAATAGGTAAGGCTTCGATCCAAGTTAATTTTGTGTCTGCACAATCGCTAGACCGTCCTTAATTGTTGTTTGCCCTTTCCACTAGTCCTTGTGACGCTGGGTGTTAAACTGCGCCAAATTTATGACTGATCCCAAACATTTTTTCCACTTTTCTTAGTTCTTCATTCGAGAAGTGAGTACCATTGTCAGATCTTATCACTTCTGGTACTCCAAATCTTGGTATCATTTCTCGTGAGCCATTTTATCACTTCTTTCCCTTTTTTGCTCTTGGTAGGTGTGGCTTCCATCCACCTAGAAGATTAATCTACACAAACGAGAAGGTATCTTTTACTTTCTGTTCTGTGCTCTGCTCCCATGTCAGTAAAATCAAGTACAGTTTTTTTCCATGGAGCATCTGGAACTGGAAAACTACCCAGTCCTGCTTTTAGTGAGACCTTTGGATTAAATTGATTACATATCTCACATGACTGTACAAAATATTTTACAATGTCTTTGAGGTGTGGATGCCACCAGTGTTGTGAAATGAGCGCCATTACCTTTGAGCTAGCACACTGACCTCTGCTGTGTGCTTCCTGACATAGCAAGTTCAGTAGTCCAGCTGGAGCTACTATTTTGCCTTCATGTTTCCTCCAGAGTCCTGAGGAATCGTTTGTGGCTCCTTTTTCTTCCCATGCCTGTTTTTCAGATGGAGCAGCTGCTTCTCAAAGCTGTTTAATGTTTTGTACACATAAGTCTCGATGTGATTTATCCTCAGATGTATTCTGAGACATTTGTTTATATACATTGTACCCTGCTGTTGATTTTGCTACCATGTCTCCTGCATTATTACCTCTCGCTACTCTGGCATCTCCTTTTTGATGTCATCTGCACTTGACTACAGCAACCTGTTTTGGTTCAAGCAGGGCATAATAGAGATCAAGTAGCTGATTCAGGTGTTTAACAGGGGTGCAACCTGAGGTCACAAAACCTTTTCTTCTCCAATGACACATGTCCACATGTACAGCCTGAACTGCATAGGCTGAGTCAGTATAAATGGTTGTAGTTTTTCCTTTTGATAATTTGCACGCTTCCGTTATTGCAGCTAATTCTGCCATTTGAGCTGATGCTGGCTGTGGAATTGTTTGTGCATCCCTTATCTCCAGTTCATCAGATGTTGTTTCTACAATGGCATATGATGTTACTAATGCGCCAGTCGGTGAGTGATGACTATGTCCATCACAATATAGTGTTATTTGAGCGTTTTTGATCAGTTCTTTGTGTAACGTAGAGTGTAGTTGCATTTTTTTTGTTAGTTTCTGCTTCACAGTCAGCTTCAGATTGTTGACTGTCCCACCACAGGATTGGTACTACAATTACTAATGTTAATGTGGCTAATATAATGACAGTTACTCGAGTACTAAACCCTAGTCTCCAAAGTGGAGTCTTTTTTAGAGGGTGTGGTCCGTTGGGGTTGATCCAGTCTGTGGTACATCATCATTTCCAGTGTGTTGGTCAGTGCTAGTAGATAAGGTTCCTAAGCCAGTCCTAAACTCAGACATTGTTCTCTCAGTTGGGTCCTGAGTAAGTGTACAGTGTGTTTTGTGGATCCAGATACTCAGCCTGTCTTCTGTCAACCATACCGTCACACAATGTGATGTAGCTTCTGCTACCTTGTATGGTCCCTTCCACCTGGGTGAAGACCAATTGAGTTTGTTGACTTTCTTGAGGACCCAGTCTCCTACTTCAACAGGTGAGGTATTGTGGTCCTGCTCCTGGGTGAGTATCTCTGTTACCCGTTGAGATATACTGATCACAGTGTTGTTCAGTTTATTCACATATTCACATATATTTTCATACTGCAACAGAACAGGTGGTGAGTCTGTTGGTGCAGTAGTGAATGGACAGGGCATTTTTCTCCCTGTCAAGATCTCATGTGGACTGACATTCAGGGTGGCATTAGAAGTGGACCTTATGTTATACAACACAATAGGTAAGGCTTCGATCCAATTTAATTTTGTGTCTGCACAATCGCTAGACCTTCCTTAATTGTTCTGTTTGCCCTTTCCACTAGTCCTTGTGACGCTGGGTGATAAACTGCGCCAAATTTATGACTGATCCCAAACATTTTTTCCACTTTTCTTAGTTCTTCATTCGAGAAGTGAGTACCATTGTCAGATCTTATCACTTCTGGTACTCCAAATCTTGGTATCATTTCTCGTGAGCCATTTTATCACTTCTTTCCCTTTTTCGCTCTTGGTAGGTGTGGCTTCCATCCACCTAGAAATTTAATCTACACAAACGAGAAGGTATCTTTTACTTTCTGTTCTGTGCTCTGCTCCCATGTCAGTAAAATCAAGTACAGTTTTTTTCCATGGAGCATCTGGAACTGGAAAACTACCCAGTCCTGCTTTTAGTGAGACCTTTGGATTAAATTGATTACATATCTCACATGACTGTACAAAATATTTTACAATGTCTTTGAGGTGTGGATGTCACCAGTGTTGTGAAATGAGCGCCATAGCTTTTGAGCTAGCACACTGACCTCTGCTGTGTGCTTCCTGACATAGCAAGTTCAGTAGTCCAGCTGGAGCTACTATTTTGCCTTCATGTTTCCTCCAGAGTCCTGAGGAATCGTTTGTGGCTCCTTTTTCTTCCCATGCCTGTTTTTCAGATGGAGCAGCTGCTTCTCAAAGCTGTTTAATGTTTTGTACACATAGGTCTCGATGTGATTTATCCTCAGATGTATTCTGAGACATTTGTTTATATACATTGCTGCTGTTGATTTTGCTGCCATGTCTCCTGCATTATTACCTCTCGCTACTCTGGCATCTCCTTTTTGATGCCATCTGCACTTGACTACAGCAACCTGTTTTGGTTCAAGCAGGGCATAATAGAGATCAAGTAGCTGATTCAGGTGTTTAACAGGGGTGCAACCTGAGGTCACAAAACCTTTTCTTCTCCAATGACACATGTCCACATGTACAGCCTGAACTGCATAGGCTGAGTCAGTATAAATGGTTGTAGTTTTTCCTTTTGATAATTTGCACGCTTCTGTTATTGCAACTAATTCTGCCATTTGAGCTGATGCTGGCTGTGAAATTGTTCGTGCATCTCTTATCTCCAGTTCATCAGATGTTGTTTCTACAATGGCATATGATGTTACTAATGTGCCAGACGGTGCGTGATGACTATGTCCATCGCAATATAGTGTTATTTGTGTGTTTTCGATCGGTTCTTTGTGTAACGTAGAGTGTAGTTGCATTTTTTTTTATTAGTTTCTGCTTCACAGTCATGGTCTTGTTTAGTGTTCAACTGTGAGGCCATATTAGCTCCTGTGCTGGTGAAATGGATGTGAGGTTTGTTGAGCAGTTGTTGTAGGTCTTGGATTCTATGTGCTGATAGTGTGAATGCGTTGGAGTAAAGAAAGGCTTTCACTCCATGTGTAGTATGCATAATGGTCCAATTACTCATGGTGATATGAGAGGTCGTTTGTACTGCTTTTCCTACAGCTGCCACATGTCTGACACATATAGAGTGTCCTATTTCCACATTATGTAATTTTGAGCTATAGTAAATGAGCACTTTCCTGACTGTTGTACTCCTACTCTTCCCCTTTTGAAAAAGAACAGCATTTATACAACTGTTCTTTACGTCAACATCCAAATGAAACGGCTCTGAGTAATTTGGAGCATGAAGAGAACATGCGTTAGACCAGTGTTTCTCAATTCCGGTCCTCGGGCCCCCCTGCCCTGCATGTTTTAGATATTTCCTGCTCCAATTCGAATGAGTGGCTCGTTATGAAGCCACTGCAGAGCTTGATGACGAGCCGATCATTTGAATCAGCTGTGGTGGAGGAGGGAAACATCTAAAACATGCAGGGCAGGGGGGCCCGAGGACCGGAATTGAGAAACACTGCGTTAGACAAAGCGGTCTTGACATCCACAAATGCTTTGTCCGCTGCTGCCGTCCACTGTAACAGAGAGTTACAGTTTTTGTATCAAAGCATGTGTGATTAGTGCTCTCGACGGTGCCACCAAACTGGAAAAATCAGGTACAAAGTTTTTGCTGTATGTTACTAGCCCCAGAAACTGCATCATGGATTTTACAGTGGTTGGTTTGGAATGACTCAAAATGTCTGTCTTCTGGGCATTGGTCATATGCAGGCTAGAAGACCAGATGACACGACCCAAGAAAGTCACCTGAGGTCTCCTGATTTGGAGTTTGGACTTTGAAACTTTAAACCCACAGTCAGCAAGATGACATAATACAATTTCAGTGGCAGTCATGATAGAATCCGAGTCAGGAACTGCTAAAAGAATATCATTCACACACTGGAGAAGGGAGACACCTTGTGGCAACATCAAGGATTGTAGCTGTAGTTTCAGAACATGATTGAAGATGGATGGTGAGTCAATGAGGCCTTGAGGTAGACGAGAATGTGTGGTGTGTATCCTCATATGAAAAAGCGAACATCTGTTGAGAGTCCTCATGCAGGGGCACACAGAAGAATGCATTAGCCAAGTCAATGCAGGAGAAAAACTGTTGGCCAGGCGAAATAGCATTCAACATGGTATAGGGGTTCGGCATGTCATAGTTTGTGGGAACAATGACTTTGTTGATTGGTCTGAGATCACGGACCATGCGATAATCAGGTTTACCAGGCTTTTGAACAGGATTATGGGAGTGTTCCACGAGTAGGTTGTAGGTATAAGAACACCTGCCTGTGATAGTCCTGTAATTGTGTTTTTGATACCCGCAACTTGGTCAGACTTGAGTGGGTATTTGGATAGGAACAACGTTGGGCTTCAATGGGATAGAGATAGGTGGAATGTTGAGCAGACCAACGTCAGTGGAACATGTCGACCACAGGGTTTGAGACAGACTGTCTAGCAACGCCTGTGTGTGTGGGTGATCAGAGTTTTCTCTACCATGTGTTCGAGACAAATAGTGTTTTTCCGGGTGTAATATAGTGTGTGAGACATGAGGAATCATGTAGGTCTGCGTGGAAGGCAAGTAGCAAAGATTTTTATTCTGTCTAGGAGTCCAAACACATGTTGCCAAGCAACGCTTCACCATGGGACCTAGGTTTTTAGCTTCTCCTCCATTAGCTACCTTCAGAGTAATGTGAGGGGTGGATGTGTTTGCCATAGCATACAATATCTCCACAGAGGCGGGTAAGGAAACAGCAGCAGGCACACCTTCCTGACCTACATAGATGTCACATGTCTCAACAATGGGATACTCTCTGGTCCCACAAAGCATCATAGTTTTCATCACCATACAGCTCATAGTTAAATGTACAATGGCGTGGGTCAGGTGGATCAGTGTTGAAATGCAAGACAGAAATCCAAGGGAGCCAGGGGGAGAGGGTGTCATGTGTTGGGGTGGAGGAAAAGTCAGAAATGAGTCCCCACCATATCTCCACCCCTTGTTCATTAGCAGCATCAGAGGGATTGGCAGTCGCTTGTACCATTTGCCACATAGCTCACTTCGGCGTGGCACAACGTTATACAGAGCTATCTGAGAAGGTAATATCAACATGATCAGGGGCCATGAGCAAGGAAATGTTTTGTGAACACATGATATCCCTGGCCAAGAGATTCACAGGGCAAGAGGGAGAAAGAAAAAATGAGTGTTCAAAAGCAAGGGACTTCCATAAGCATGAGACAGTTTTTGACAGAGGCCACTCTTCTGTGTTTCCCGAGAAGCCAACAACAGGTACGGTCTTCCTCGATGGAGGGAGTGGCATATTTATAGTGGAATACCTGGCTCCTGTGTCGATCATACACATGTTGTCCTGGCCGTTGACTGTTAGTCTAACTAACTCAAGAAACAAGTCATCAGAACACAGTTAGTCACCTGCTGTCAGTCCTGGGCAGCCCTATTGTGCCGTTTGGGGGGCCTGATGCCAATTTTCCTGCTTTGGGTGTGAAGGTGGAGGAGCATGAGGAGGGAGAGGAGGGGGAGGATACGTCTTATAATCATATCGAGGAGTCACTTTTTGTGGTTGGTACTGTCAGGCTTCACATTGTTTAGCCCAATGGCCGTAGCCTTCACATCAATAGCATTGATCATTTCTGTTTGGTCCTGATCTGGACCTGTTAATGTTACTTCCCCTTCTTCTATTGTCAATCCAAGGTCTGCTCTGTAGAGCAACCTGTCTGTCAGGATAGGAAGGTGGGTCAGGGTAAGGACCGTGCGGCATTTGCATGGCAGGAGGAGGGGCCTGAGGCATCGGTTGTGGTGGTGCTTGCCGTAGCAACTGTTTAGCAGAAGCTTTGTTCTAATTTACTTTAACTCTGATTTCTTTCAATTGTGATTTAGCCAATTGTGTCTGGAGAGACGCCAAATCCTTTTTCTCCTGATTCCATTGCTCAAACTCATTATCAATATATTGAGTGACATGCGCTGCACATACTAAGTATGCCATAGTGGATAACCTTACTACCTGTAGTAGCATCGTCTTACACGGCATAGGGACAATCACTATTCTCCCGGCATCAGGCTTTCCTGGAATCAAAAATGTCCTTTAGTAATTGAAAATACAATGTCTTTTTATTCTAGCCAATTTAAGTAACACTGGGACACTTATTCACTTTCCCTCACGTGAGACTATGTGTTTTTACTTTGCATGTGACCATTCAGAAGAAAAAAAAACAGACCAAACACTTTTCCCAAATTTGCTGTAGTTTTAGCGATCAGACAATAATCTTGTTCAGACAATTTATTTTGATATGGCCAATGTGCAGATATTTTGAATAGAAACAGGTTTTCTGCATAACTGTTGTTTCAGGCGTGCCTGGAATTGTCTGAAAAACCGCCTCCGACTGACTCCAGCAGTCATCAATCGGACACGGTCTCAGAGTCAACCAATCTGGGTCATGGCACCAAATTTGTTAGCCCGATTCTTTTGTTGGAAGCCCAAGAACAAGACTGAAGAAATCTTCACTTCACAGATGTAGAATTTATTCAGGTCACAGGTGAAGTAAGGCAGCGCTGGGCTCGAAGTGACAGAGCTCTCGCAGGATCTCAGTCAGAACGAGCCCAGATTTCCGGGGTGTATTCACGATAGCATACCAACACAGGTAGACCCAGACGACGGAGGTGAATGAGGACATTAAATCAATTAAATCAGAGCTCAGACTGTTCTGATAACGATAATAACTTCTGACCAGAGTCCTTCAGAATAATAGCGTCATCGGCTCAAAACTTAGCTAGCTTGGTTAGCATTACTTCCTTAGTGCTGATGGCCTTTTTCTCACTGTTTGCCTTGAAACTAAGCATTTCTGTTCAATTTGGTGCAAATATTACATTTGTCAACACATTAACTGAAATCAAAAGCAACATAAAAGCTTACAATGTCAAATATTTTATTAAAAAAGGAAAGTAATAGAATTAGGCAAGAGGAAGCAATGTAAATAAAAATGAATGTTCCTGTATGCATAAAATACTCACTATATATCTAAGTTATTCTCAACCAGCGACCAACTGCCCACTGCAGTCTGTTTTTACCATCTGTTACACTTGTAAATGTTCAGTCTTTAGTTAAGATTAGATAAACCTTGATCCAGTACTGTATGCTCCACATCACAGCCCTGCACGGCTATCTCCCACATTTTGGTCACAGATCCACTGATCAAATTTGTTGTATTTTTGTCTCAAATGATGTCACCGCTATTTATTCTCACAGAGAAATGTCTCCTCAGGAAGATACTCTGCAGAAAAACTATTGATTTTACCGTCTATCTTCTAATTGGCAGCCACCTAACACTGCTTTTTTCCTGCTTATAGATCAGTTTGCTTTCTTCTTCTGATGTTATTTTGCTTCAGAGAAAACAACAGCTCTGCCTGACAAGTGAAAAGATTTTCAACAACCAATGTCACTTGGCAAGAAGTTCAACACTTAGCTGCCATTTTGTCATTATTAACTCTGCTACACAAGGATCCACACACTGGTGCTGGACTGATAAATTGGGTGGTATCTTATTACAGATTTATAGTATCAGTATATGTCAGCTGATGAGTGTTGGTCTACCGAGCACTGATAAGTTTTTTTTTTTTATGCTGTAAAATGTCCCACTAGTACTGTACATATCCTGGTCGCAATTCTTTAAATACCACAAGAAGAGATCCCTATCAAAACAGTATGTATTTACGTAAACAAGCAAACAAACAAAAAAATTGACTGACTGTCAGTATCAAACATCAGTATTGTCCTCAATAATCCAGAAACAGTCAAGCTATATTCCACGTTAACTATCCCACACGTTCCCATGTACAGTCCTCCTCCCACCTCCAGTGACATCATCACTTTGCTGTGGCGTTCCCATGTGGCGGCAGTTGCTGCTGCGGCTGCTGCTGCTCGGCCAGCGCCTGCTGCAGCCGGGTGCGTTTCCTGGAGTAGTGCTGCCAGTGCAGCAGCTGCTGCTCGTCGATGAACTTGGCACACTGAGCGTTGACCAGCTCTTTCCTGAAGTGTTCGTACTGCAGCAGCTCCAGCATGTGCAGGCAGTGAGGATACCTGCAGAGGGAGAGCAGATTCAGACTGTACTGAAGAAAATCACATTTGTGACTGAAGGTGGAAAGACTGATCTGGTTTTCAGTGGAGCGGTCTGATACACACTCGATCCCAATATCATTGCAACTTAACAAATCAGTCTGCTGTAACTCTTTTTTTAGATCCAAACCGACGTGTTAGTCCGTCTCTCAGTACTCTCTGACTTCTGTGGCTCTTAGCCCACTGGTTCTTTAAAAACATCTCACAAATATATGGTTTCACTTCAGCTGCTCATTTTAGTTTTTACTCAAATAAACAGGAGGAAATAGAGCAGTTGTTGAGGACTATTTTCAGTGGTGAATTAATCCACATTTGGTGCCGTAGTGAGTATTTGGAGCAGCAGAGCAGTTCATGTGGTTCTGAGTCAAAATAAATTATGGTATGCATGGGTTGGCTTACTTGAGGAACTTTGCATATTCAGGCTCCTTCCAGTACAGCAGGTACTTCAGGTAGTTAATGAAGGGCCTCTCTCTCAGGACACCTCTCTGAGCCAAAACTGGAGGTACAAACACATAAGAAGTCAGTGTTATCAGTCAGGATTTCAGGACTTTGATCACATTTAGCCAAAAGAGCATCCGTGAGCTTCAACATCGATGTTGAGTGGTCAGGTCTGATTCACAGTCAGTGTTCCATTTCATCCCACAGTTGTTGGAGTATTAAGGTGACTATTTCTCCACCAGAATTACATTCATGGCAGTGTGGGGAGAGCTTTAACACAACATTTAAACTCAATTCCCCTGAGAGGGAAATAAAATATTGATGTTTAATTTTAAAGGTCAATAATTTTCAAAGGGGCTTTCAGGAAAGAACTATGTAATCTAACTAAATTCAAAATAGCGACAATGTTATGAGACAGCGTTTAGAAGCAGTTGTTGATTTGGGATTTCTTTAAATGAACCGGTCTTTTACATAAAACTTACAGAGAATATAATCTAACGATAAAACAGAAAAAGATCCCAAAATTAAAAAAAAAAAAAGACTAAGTATATTAGTGCGTGTTGGAGTTTTCAAAAGTTGAAACACACTATTGTCTAAAATACTGAATGCTGTGGCTGTAAAAGTAGCTGTGATAAAACCTCTTCTTAAAGAGCCTAATCTTGATCCAGGGGTTTTAGCCAACTATAGACCTCCATCTAACCTTAACTTTTGAATTGAACTGAATTGTAGCATGAATTTTCCGTCACTGGAACTGTGCTCAGGGGTGTAGCTCTTCTAAGTCACCTTAGTCTGCACCAGGCAGTTGAATTCATCCCACAGACATTTTTTAAAAGCTGATACCAGTATGTTCATTCTGAAGCTGCTGACAGTCAATAAGCACAATGGCCTCTGAGCCTGATAATGAAATAAAGTGTCTTAAACTCGGAGGGAACATCAGAAATTGTCGACAGTCAAACCACACAGAAAAGAGAAATATCCGAGCTGTTGTCTGCTGTCACTCACAGTTTAAATAGTTCGGGTTGGCCAAACACTGGACGAACTCCAGCTCCGACTGGAAACGGTTCCTGGCCTGCTCCTCTGGACCCAAAAGCACACACAACAGTTTAACAGCAAAATACACCTAAGCTACAACATGATGATGAAGATACGTTCTATCTGAAGAGGTGATCAAATTTTAGGCAGTGCAGATTTAGAGAAACAATTCTGACAGCAGGTTTTAACATTTCTACAATAATCATTTTCAGTTAATCTGGTTCCATTATAGTTGCACAACATTTGTTTTTATCACAGTCTTAAAAGGAAACAACAGACTATGGATGTGTCATATCAAAATGCTTAGAATAAATACAAAAATGTCTTCTTCATCATGTTACATCATAGAAACAAATGAAAGGGTTTATGTAATAACTGCATTTGAATACTGAGTTAATGCCTTTTAAATATGCATAACACTAGTTTAACACTTTAGTTTTCTTTATCAGCTGAATGCTAGCAGTCAAATAGTAATTAAATAATTAATTGGATTTAATGTGAATGTGTACATATTTCCATACATACATACAGTCAGTCTCAGAAAAAGTCTTAGACCATGCTCAAACACACATTTTTTCGATAAATGAGAGTGTCCTTAGTTGGAATAATTTCTGATGTAGATCGGAATAGCACCGTCCACATACAACCTAAAAGGCATTTTTGCCAAATGACAAATACCCAGTCGCTAAAGCAATAAGAACAATAACCAAGTATCATTGTAACAATGTCTACATTAATATATTGAGTCGTGTATGTACATAAACAATTCTAATGCGTAATGCATGAAGCTAACTCATAAATTCCTTGACTGAAGACAGAACGCACCAGACTCCATTCAAATATCTGACAATATAACGGTGCTTAGTTTGTCGATGTGGTGTGATTTACCGCGCTGCACTAAATTGTAATAAGAAACAAAAGTTATATCTTTACAGCTTCCGATGATGCGAGGCGTCTGTAACTTGTAACGTCACAACAGCTAAATTTAATAATTTCGCTAAATGCTTTTGAAACGGCAATGTCGGATCATGTTTTCCAAATTCAAAGGTCAGTCTCAGTTACACAGAAAAGGCCTACAGTCATTTCAAACAAACACTTACTCTTCACAATATGTAAAGACGACTTACGTTACTTCAAATTATATATTTTATTTCTTTCATCCTTAATCTTAATGTCGCCCTCTCCATAAGGACTTATGGCAGCAAGCTAACATTAGCGCATGAAGCGATAAACCTGGGGCTACGCGTCCGTGAGCGAACTCAGTTGGGAGTCTCCGTCTATCTACCCATGAAGCAGCTACAATATCGACTACAAACCTGTTTCCATGACGCCGGCTACGGACAGACGCGGTTCTAAAAACAGCAGACAGTCACTCTTTAGATGACGACGATAACCACTCAACTAAAATATAAGAGAATAAATTTCTGAGCGTCGGTCTTTGTTGCTTTTAAGTCACCGCCATCAAAAGTGCTAAACCGTATTTGCCGGAAATCAGTACTCTTTTTCCGACTATTTACGTCGATTTACGTCAGCTGACGTTCATAGTCTGTTTGCTAGAGGGAGACATTTGACAACAGGCCCCTGACTGAATGACACAGAGACACCGAGTCCCTGTAGTGCTCTGAGGACAGTGTTATATAATTATAACACATTACATATTATATAATTATAACACGAACTCTGGATGTTATATAACTATAACTATAACTATAACTATAACTAGCTATCTATAACTATCTATACCTGATTTTATTTTCTATCTTCTTAATGTCTATTTGTTCTATTTGTTTTCTACCTATACTTTTAATTCTGCTATTGTAACAAGAGAATTTCCCCGGCATGGGATCAATAAAGTTTTATCTATCTTTTAGCCATCTTGTGTACTCTTTACTGGTCCTATTGACATTAGCCAAGACTGCACAGAATATGAATCTGCAGTGCTTCTATCAGATATGACATGTTTGTTAAAATACAACAGAAGTTCAGGAACACAGTAGCCTCACTTTGATGCTCAGCCAGCACAATCATGTCAGTTCATTGCACACACACAACCCTTACAGGTAGTTAATGTTACATTCTTCAAACACTAATGTGTCACAGCCAGAATCATAGTAACCAAAGCACAGCTGTGACTACAGCCACAACTATGCCAAAGCTGTCATCCCATGCTTAGAGTCACAGTCACAGTCTGTCAGAGTCAGACACTGTTATGACATCGTCTAGAGAGCCGTAGGCTCATTAACTTTATTAAATAGTTCCAGTAGTTATCTATCTAGCTGCAGTGACACAGCAGCAGTGACAGCTGAGGGCCATATACTCTCAATGTGCAGTACATAAACCTGTATCATAATACAGCCCAGCATTTTGCTATGGGAAAAGGAATGAAACACTTACTTTAGGAGATCTCAAAAGTAATTTCTGAAAAAACTAATTCTTACTTTCAGGGGCTCTGTTGCAATCAATCAACATTATAAATCAAAGTCCAAAAGTACACAGGTGTTGTTAAAAAATAAATAAATAAATAAATAATAATAATAATAATAATAATAATATACTTAATGCATCACTGATTAAAATAAGCCATTGTTCTTTTATTTTGATGCTTGGCAGTGTGCAAATGCTGTAGCTGCTCTGTCTGGTTATTTTATACTGTTGGGTAGTTTAATAGGCCAGGTCACATTTATCAGCTCATAAGCTTAACGAAAGATTAGAAACAAAGATCCCGTAAGTAGTAGTAGTAGTAACCTGTAACTCCAGCCAAGAAACTTTGAAGTAAAAACTACAGTATTTCCATATCTGTATTTATCTTTATATTTCATACATGCATTGCATCCAGTTTTGCGTTGTTTAATAGTCTAGGCTTCACAGTGTGTAACTCTGTGAGATAACTCTAAGAGGCAAGTCTGCTTTAGACAGCCTTAAAGCTGCACTAATCAATAATCTTTTAATAACAATGGTTGAAAGAGTAACATGAAAGTTTCTCTCTTGCAGTTGTGGAAAAGCAGCACCAAAAGAAAGTGGATCTTGGACTACATTCATCAGGTAGTCACAAACACAACTCCAGCTGAATGGCCATGTTGCTCTGTGTCTGCTGGACATAGAAGTAGGCAGCTTTTGGTTACTATGTAAGACAAATCTATTTTATAACAAGATGATGAAATGACCCATGTTGTGTTCCCAGCTTGTTCTTCTTGTTCTTAATCAATGAATGCAGCTTTGAATTTCATAAATTAATTCAATGATTTATAGAATTTATAAAATTATAGAAATGCGAAAATGGAGTAACAACACCTTCGGTATTATGTTCAAGATGAGAACTGGGTTTAGTTTGAAATAAAAAAAATGTATACACGATATTTACCTACAAAGCCTTGTATTACTTGTAGTATTACTACTTTAATTACATAGTCAAAGGTTCATTAAAGATACATTTTTATTAACACCAGATACAACTGTTAGTAACAATGTACTAAACATGGTACAAAACTCTGGATGTCACATATGTACAGTACACACTCAGTCACTTACTTACATATTACTAAATAAAAACTTGTTTAAATAGACAACAATACAAAACATTCAGTATACTTTCTGACTACTTAAAATAAACCCAATTCACAGGGACAAGAGATCCTCTATGTTCTTCTTGTGTCTTTTTGAG